>NC_133527.1:188489958-188792988 GCF_048544455.1 Silene latifolia | reverse complement strand
ATGATCACCACCACTGCGCGGGTTTCTCCTCCACTTGCCGCCGACAAGAGCGGCGGCGACAATGGCGATCTACAAAATTTAAAGTAAGCATCGGTATCAACATACATAGACATGCCGGAGAGCTCACACGGCAGCGCCTAATGAACCGCTAAGTCCGAGCCACGGGATAGATCAATACCGTGCTTGGCCTTCTTGGCCGAAGGGCGCATTTCCTCGTCGGCCAGCGAAAGCAACGGCGCGGTAAAGGCTCTGCTTTCTTTTTACGGACAAGGGGAGACCCCTCCTCCTCATCGGAGTCATCCCCATTGGAGATGTAAACGATCTCCACCGTCTCCTTCTGAACAGGGGGGATGGAAGGCGGAGCCGATGTCGACGCCATCACCGCCGAAGGTTTTGTTTTTCGTGTATGGCGCGGCATGTTACTAACAACCTTCGCCTGGGCCTCCACCGCATTCAAGCTTTTCACCGCCGGTCCATAAGATCATTCGGCGACGTCCTACGGTCATGGGTCAGAGCCTTGGGATGCAAATTAGCAACGGTTTTGTCTTTGTGCGGCCCCATTCTCCGAGGATATCCTCGACAAATCCGGTCCAAAGTAGCTGCGAAAGAAATAACAAAAAGAATTAAGTAGAAGAAATAAATCGAAGTTCGAAAAACAGAACATTAAGAGCGGTGATGGGCCTCGTGCACCGACCCCACTCACCCCGTGCTAGGGCTGGTATGAGGCGACATGGCAGAGCGGCTCATCCCGAAGAATGATCTGCGTTGGGGAATCCATTTTTTCGGCACCCCACCCTTGTCCGCCTCAAAAAGCCTCATCGCCAGCTTCTCATCCTCTTTAAGAAGGACCTTACTGGCATCCATCTTGAGCTTCTTCCGGCTGACCCATCTGTCATGCTCCGCCTTAGTCTCACACCGCAAATTCACTTGGTGCTGAAAGGAGAGGGGCAGCGGATAGTCATCCGACACCTTAACATACACCCACCGATCTCTCCAGTCTTTGCAAGAAGTAAGTTTGTCAACAGAGACATAACTTTTCTCCGTGTGCACACTGTACCAACCGACGCGGCCAGAGATTGACGGCTGGAGATAATGAAGCCGGCGGAATAAATTCACCGTCGGGGCCTCCCCCTTGAAGAGACAAAGCCACACAAAGCCGACTATCGTCCTCATGGCCAACGGATGCAGTTGGGCCACAGCGACGTTCATAGCTTTAATGATGGCCATGACGTACTCATTCAAATGAAACCGGAGCCCGTACTCCAAGTGTCGCATGTATACGCCGGTATGGCCCGGCGGAGGGCAACAGACGGCCGACCCTCCTCGGGGATAACAATCTTGTATCCCCCGCCAAAAAAGAAATGGCCCTCGAAAAATTTCTCACGGAACAATCGGCCAACTTATGGGTCCAAGCTCGGTCAACGCGTACCTTACGTACGTCACCGTGATCCATAACGCATCGCCTCACCTCTTTGGGACGAGCCTCTTCAAATCATCACCAAAATCGTCCGCGTCATCATCGACATCAGAGTCATCCTCCCATTCCTCCAAAATTCGAGGATCGACTTCGGAGAAGGAGACCTAGGGCCCCATGCCTTATCGGGAGGGCGTCCAATTTCTCCTCCTCATCGGACGCGACGGGGACCCCCCCGCGTCGGTTTGCTAGGCCCGGCATCAGCAGAAGACATGATTACAATAATAACTTACAGAGTTAAGAAATTGGAAAGTTTGTTTGTTTACCTTGAAGAAAAACACTCACGAGTAACAACTCGAGAAATAGAAGACAAAGAAGCCTCAAAAGTTTAGAGAGAAGAAAATTTTGGAGAATGAAATTGGTGGCCAATTTCACGGGATAACCGCCCTATTTATAGGGAAAAGCCCATGAAGAAGGACCAATCGTGAGAATGACCCGTGAAGCGTCAACCAATCAGCGTGCAGACACGTGTCGGACATGCAACCACGGGATGTCAATCGTTGCAACAGTCGAACGTCAATCAATGCAACAGTGACCAAGCGTCTTCAACACGCCCATTCGTATCTCTCCGCCTATTCACCTTCCTCAACAAATTCCCAAGCATCTGTTCTCCGCCGGCCACATGATCAACCAAGCTAAGTAGCGCCGGCCGGGGGCAATCAAAAACAACCGGCACTCTCAACCCTGGTCTCGGCCAGCGTCACTTTCTTTTCCACATCGGATGCCTTTTACACATCCATGCGGAGGGGGGATATGGTACGGCCTAAGAAAAGACCAGGCCGAGGTAAAAGAAGCCACCGCAGAAGAAGCCGATGCAGAAAATTTTTACAAATTACTTGCGCAGAATATACGCTCAAACGTACATCGGAGCCCATACCACGGCATAGACTACGCTGGGGGCAAATTGATGGGGCATATTCTGCACCGCTGACCAAGTCAACATATTGAGCAAGGTCAAAGATATCCACAGCAAGTCAACGGCTTAGGCGACCCTTAGGCGATGCGGCCCATCGGCTGTCGGCTGGTCTCGGCATGGCAACTTGCCGGCCGGGGCACATACCCGCGTACTCACATCCTAGACCCCTCGGCGGCGAGTCAACAGGGCCCGCCGGCCTGCCATAGGTCCCTCGGCCGAGGGGTAGATCAGTCTTTGCACCTGCTAGCCACTTGGCCACTTGGCCACTACGTGACAAAAGGTGAAAGCCTATAAATACTCCTCAACCTTCATTGAGGAAAGGATCCACAACTTAACCTAAGAAACACTATTCATCTGGTATAATCTTCCCTCTCTCTCTACAATATACATTTAGCCAAGGAACAACTTATCCCCTAAGTTACTGACTTGAGCGTCGGAGTGAGTACGCTTGGCACAAAGCCAAGCCCTCAGTTCGTTCATTGTTGCAGGAGAGGCCGAAAGGAACGATAAAGACAAGAAGGATTCAACCAAAGACATCATTCTACAAGCCACGGGTGGTAACCATATCTGCTCTGGAATTACACCCGGAACAAATTTAATTTCTTTAAATTAAAAAAAAAACACTAAATATGTCAAAAAAACATCAAATACTAAAAATCCACATGTATCATTTCCCTCCATTGTGCCCTCTCCGTCACCATAGTCTCCTCAATCCCCAGAAATCTCATATCGTGCTCTATCACTCTCAACCATGTCTGTCTCGGTCTTCCTCTACCTCTAGGGACCTCTTCTGTTCTCCAAGTCTCCAGCCTTCTAAGTCCTAACTGGTGCGCCCATAGGTCTCCTTCTCACATGGCCAAACCATCTTAGTCGGTTTTCCATCATCTTGCCCTCTACTGGCGCCACTTTTACCTTTTCCCTAATCACCTCATTTCTTAACCGATCTTTCCTTGTATGTCTGCACATCCACCTCAACATGCCATCTCCGCCACACTCATCTTTTGAATGTGACAATATTTCAAGGCCCAACACTCGGAACCGTAAAGTAAGGCAGCCCTAATTGTCGTGCGATAAAATTTTCCGTTTAATCTTTGGGGCATATCTTTATCGCATAGAAATCCTGAAGCACTCTTCCATTTCCACCATCCCGCTTTAATTTTGTGAGCCACATCTCCGTCTAACTCCCCATCTTTTTGAATAATAGATCTTAGGTATCTGAAGAATTCTGACCCCTCAACAACATTCCCATCGAAAACAATACTCTCCGCCTCTGTCGATCTCGACCCCGCCACTTTAGTGAACTGGCACCTCAAATACTCAGTCTTACTTCTGCTCAGCCTAAACCCACGAGTCTCTAAAGTCTGCCTCCACAATTCCAACTTTCTCTCCACCCCCTCTTTCGTCTCATCAATCAACACAATATCATCAGCAAACATCATACACCAAGGGATGTCGTCCTGAATATCCCTTGTCAACTCATCCATAACTATAGCAAAGAGAAAAGGACTAAGTGCGGAACCTTGATGCACCCCGATGGTAATGGGAAATTCTTCCGTTCTCCCAACATTAGTGCGAACACTTGCACTAGCCCCCTCATACATGTCCTTTATGAGGTCAATATATTTTCGAGACACACCCTTTATCGCCAAAGCCCACCAAAGTACTTCTCTTGATACTCTATCATATGCCTTTTCTAAGTCAATAAAAACCATATGCAAGTCCTTCTTCTTGTCCCGATGGTGTTCCATCAACTGTCTCATGATAAAAATCGCATCCATAGTCGATCTCCCGAACATAAATCCAAATTGGTTATCCGAGATGTCTACACATCTCCTAAGCCTTTGCTCGATTATCCGCTCCCATAACTTCATCGTATGACTCATAAGTTTAATTCCCCGATAATTGGAACACTCTTGAACATCACCTTTGTTCTTGTACAAAGGGACAAGAGTGCTTCTCCTCCAAACTGATGGCATCTTGTTGCTCCTCCAAATCTTGTTGAAGAGCATGGTTAACAATTCGATCCCTTTCTCCCCAAAGCACCTCCAAACTTCTATGGGTAAACCATCCGGCCCCTCTGCTTTCTTTGACCTCATCTTCCTTAACGCCTTTCTAACTTCACTCTTTTGTATTCTACACACAAATTCCCGATTAACCATGCTTGGTGTTACCTCTACATCCCCAAAACCTTGTTCCTGATGTCCATTGACTAAAGTATCAAAGTAAGAACTCCATCTAGCCTTTATTTCATTATCCTAAACCAGAACCTTGTCGTCCATATCTTTCACACACCTAACTCTCCCAATATATCTCGTCTTTCGGTCTCTTATGCGAGCCAGTTTATAGATATCCTTCTCTCCTTCTCTCGTGTCCAACCTGACATACACTTCCTGGTTAACTTTTGCCCTCGCATCCCGTACGGCCTTTTTAGCGGCTCGTCTATCCTCCTTGTACTTTTCAAAGTTCTCATCACTCATGCATTTCCCCAAAACCTTATAGCATTCACGTTTAGTCTTTATCGCTTGTCTTACCTCATCGTTCCACCAAGATGTGTCCTTACTTGATGGTCTATTCCCTTTAGATTCCCCTAACACCTCCCTCGCCAAATCCTTTACAACATGCTCCAATTTATCCCACGTTGCATCAATATCTTTCTCCTTGCAATCCGACCAAATATCGCTACTTCCAGCCTTATCCAAAAATGAAAGACACCATAAAAAAATAAAAAAGAAAAGAAAAGAGAGCATCACATAGAAAAAGTCTTAGTTGTTTGAGTTATAGTATAATTTTTATCCTTATGAAACAATTCATTTTATTTTGTGTAAGGTAATTTTATAAAAAAAAAAAAAAAAAACATATTGGATACCCATGGCCAAAACAATTACTCCTTCATTTCTGGCAATTTGTTTCTCGATTAAATTTTTGGGCCTCTAATTTATTTATTTACCTTTTATATTAGGAAGACTTTTTGAGTAATTTTTGGGCCTCTAATTTTATTGTCCACTTATCATCGATTAACCATGATCACAAATTATCGCTCCTCTCTCATTGGTCTTTGTATCAAAAGCAAAGATAAATAAATAATCTAGAACCGATAAATTTGAACAAATAAGTGAAAAAAAAACCAACCTAAAAACAGCTGTAATAGGTCTCACTTGTGACAGATATATCCGTCACAAGCTTATGACGGGTCAAGTATCACCACATGAGTAGATAAAATAAAAAGTAGAATGGTCATAGGGAATCACAAAAGACTTGTTTTTAACCTCTCATGTGGGTTTTTATTTGACCCGTCATAAACTTATGACGGATATCGACCGTTACACATGATAATTTGTGAAACAGCGGAGTTAAGCTACCTAATCATCACGTGCAGACGGCCCAGTCCGACTTGTATGCCTGACTCCCACTTTTTATTGGAAATCCTAATCCAAACAAATAAGACAACCAAAAGGAGCCCATTTCTTAATGCGACATGCACCATTTCACGGGAGCCCAATTTACTTCTAATGCTAGTTTTATGGACTTTTAATTGCTTTGCTTTCTCCAAATTTTGAAATTTTGAACACAAGAACTCTCTTGTAGAACAGTCCATAGCATAGGATGATAGTAGTATAGGACTAGTCTTAGCAAGATTTACCCGATTCAAATGACCTGGACTAAATAACTCGATTTGCACCCGAATTGAGGACCTGAATCTAACCCTAAATTCGAAGTAACCCGACCCGGATGTTTATTATCGCATACCGATCGTGTTATTCCCTAGTGAACCTGATAACAACCGACCGAAAAAATGACAGTAAGACCTAAATTACCTGACCCAACCCGGCCTTCAGGCGTTTTTTAAGGGTTAATCGTCGAGTTGACCTTTTAAGCGAATCCAATGAAAAAGGTTTAATTTTGTACTGAAGGTATATACATTTTTTTTGGGTACAATGGAGTGGCAATATGAATGAAACAAGTGTAAAAATTTTCGAAATTTTTAGTTAAATTTTTCGAAATGGATTTGAACTTAGGGGGCGATTTTTTTTTTAATTTTTTTTATTTATTTTGGTACAATGGAGTGGCAATATGTATTCAAGTCACACAACCACCAACCTAAAATTATTCTAATCTAACCATCATTCACTCAAGACTAAAATCAAGCAATATGAATGAAACAAGTGTAATAAATTTGGATCTCATGCACAACTTAAAATTGAAGAAAAATATGTGGAGCCTATATGACAAGGAAGTAGCATATAGGTGTCTACAAAACTTTGTCAATGACATAATATTTTTTTTTTTTTGTGTTAACCAGGAGTATCCCCTACCGACAGCTGGGACAATATTCTTCGGAGTACTGAAGACAATTTAACTCCCAAGTTTGGCTTGTTTGGCTTTTTTCAATCGCAAGAGTCAGGAATCAAACCCATGACCACTTATTTAAGAGATGAGAACTCTTACCACTCACACCAGCCAACTTTGGTAATGACATAATATTATCATCTCTATAATTTTCCCCTTTGATTCAATGAATACAAGTTGGACAATGAGATGTATAGGTAGGTGGTCATCACTCAACTACACCCATGTGCACTACTTGGGTCAGACAAAGACATAAACCGGACAAAGGTGTGTTTACGGCTAATGACCCGTTAACTTACTGGGTCCTTTATCATATGTTTGGCCCATTACTGGGCCCATTACAGTCAGCATTGCTACACACTTTGGTTCACACATTTTTCTATCTTTTGGCTAAGATTAAGTCCAGTTACTGTCTTGTCATCACCACTTCTTCACCTTCCTCATTATCTTTTAATTTTTTTTTGGGTTTAAGACCGTCCTAATAAGTTAAGACGGTACCCACAATCATATAGGTTAGAAAAATCTATAAAAAAATCTGTAATATAGCTTATAAATGATAAATGTCGACAATTTTTACTAATATTGTTAGCCTTCTTTCATTTTATATCGTCCTTTTTTTTTTCTTTTTATAAACTGTATTTATAGGTTATAAATTATTTCACCCTAAAAATTAATTTGACTCGATTAATTTTTACCACATCAAGGTACTAATAAAGGTCAACTATTGTTTACGGTTTTGTATGAATTCAAACCGACTCTAAAAAACCCTCTAATAGTGTTACATAAACTCCAATATTGTTACTCTCATCTCCAAAACCAGTTATCAGTCCTTGTAAATGAATAATTAAAACTGTTAATAAACGTATCCTAATAACCAAGTATCCAATTGGTTAGCTGTCCGTTCTTCTTTATGACGAAAAGTGACTTCGTGATATAACACACCACCTCCTTTTTTTCATAACATTATATTAACCGGCTGTAAGACGTTAGAGACGAGAATTTGTGTTTGTAGTATGGGTCCATGCCATGACACAGATGTGATCACAAAGAATGAATGCTCCATGGATCATAAATCCATTAATAACAAGTACACATGCCCACGATGTCTTCATATACTTATATACTCTGGATGATTCTATAACGTCTTTGTTTGCAAAAAACCTTGGAAGAAAAAGAAGTATGGTACACCCAAAGTAATGACAGTGTGAATCACGAGACCTTCACGTGGGATTCTTAAGTCTGAAAACTTTGTTATTTGGGAAAAGACTAAATAAAAAAACAAAAGAGTACAAATATTATTTAGAATTTATAGTACAAGAAGATGCCTAGCATGGCATGGGACACTTCTATCTGAAACTTGTAAAAAAACCTTGATATACGCTGCATATTGTTCAGAGGATTCATTAACTTATTCATTGTGCCCTTTCAAGATTCCTTACTCTTATATAAATAAAATATTTTGAATAATGTTGGGAGCTTCATAGTTTATTTAAGGTATCTAAACAACACAAAATACTTCGTATAAAGTTTAAATGTTCATTGTATGCAGTGGAGAAGTCAGGATTTGAGTTTAAAGGAATGAATGAGTAATTATACTAAGAAAATTGAAAATATATCATCTGTCGGGGTGCTCGCCCCCTAGCTATACCACTGATTGTATGAGACGGTATTGCATGACTAAGAATTAGTGCTGGCGGCGAAGAAACGAGTATATGTTTAGTGGATTAGTTCCCTTATGGGTGTGTGTTATGAAGCGTTGATAATATGTGTATTAAGGTATAAGATGATTGATTGAACTTCGACTATCAGCGTTTCAAATGAACTTCTCACGTGTTATTAAGACCATCCCCAAGCAAGGTCAATTGCTTGGTCATGACCTTACTTGATCATGGTTAGTGACTTAATTAAGCTACTTAATTGGTGACCAGAATTGCTAATTTGTGACCAAAGGTTAATTTGTGACCTTTGGAGGTCAATTTGTGACCTCTGCTTCATTCTTGTGACCTCTTCCATGACCCAGTAGGTGTCAATTTCTGATTTGTTGGATACAAAGAAAGACAACTCCAATGATTGTGTTGATGACCTAGGTCGCGACCTTCTGCTTGGGAGGATGAAAATGGGTCAAGGTTAATAAGGTGGGATTAAGAGTAAAATCGGATCGTGACCTAGTTAGCGTGACCTTTGCTTGGGGATGGTCTTAGAGCATGATATTTGCGAGGTTCCACATTCGAATTTTGAAAGTCTCTCAAATTTAACAAGCGCTATAAGCTAAATTTGAGATGATATCACAATATGATATAAACGGACTAAAATGGTTGCATGCGGGGTTCGATCTAACATAAAACTAAATTGTTTTAACATTTACTCGTACATCGATTTTACATAATTGTATCTCATTCATACAAACTATAATTTACATTAAATTTCTTTGTTAGGAAAAAACAAATTTTCATTTGTACGAACTAATATTTTTAGGAATTCACATAATTTAATCTATCTATGTTAATAAAATAACTTTCATATTTCCGACTTATTAAAGAGAATTTTTACATATTGTCAAGTTTACGAAATTAATTAACTTCAATTTCTTCTTAGTGTTTATGTTGTTATGGCTAGGGACATTTTACATCACATAAACTCACAAATAGGTATCTGTTGGACCATTTGGTATTATATTAAGGATTTAATAACACTATCTTGGTCGTCAGTCGTCACTATAATAGCAACAACTATGCTAATAGAAAAGCTAATTAATAATAGCTAATCAATCATTCATTTAGTCAAACACAAATTAGAAGAAATTTAATACTCTAATTAGGCCATTTAAATATTATTAATATTAAAAAGAAAGTAGAAGTACCTAACAACCAAGCAGGACAACCACCATATATACATACATGCTCTTTGAAACTATAGTACAATTTTATAAGTATCCATGCACGTTATAGATTAGGCAGTTGTAAGCAAACTAACTAGCAATTATGTTATAAGAAACAATAATAACAGTCAATCACATAATTAATTAGATGTACTACTTAATTAAGTATACTATACCTAACTTGCTTATTTTTATTCCAATTTTAGTTAATACCCACAACAGAAATCATCTAAAATTACAAAAATATGCCAACAACATATTCCCCACCCCCAACATAAATATGATATGCTACCTCCAAATTTTAATGTTTTTTTTTTTATAATGTGACAAATTCTAAAATCGGGTAAATTCGTTATTTTCTTATAACTGAATTTGAACGGAAAATCAGACTAATCATCTCACATGTAACTATATATTCTTTCCAGTGGCAGAGTCAAGATTTGAACTTAAGGGTCAAAAAATTTGAGAGGGGCTAACGGGTGGATAATATAAGGGACAATCGAAGAGATATTCGAAAAATCTAACCACAAATTCCGAGAATCTCATCCTTGAGGGGCTAGCCTCCCTAGCTCCACTACTAATTCTATCTATAAAAGGTACTCATAAGATGTGATCGTTAATGTAAATCGTTGTAATATAATCTTGTTTCAGTAATCGCAGACATATATAAAACATGATTTTTTTTTTTCTAAGAAAATACAAATGACTTTTATTAATCCACTACAAAAGAGAAAGATAAGTCAATTCCAAAACAAAATAATGGTAACCACTATATATAAACACCTTATCGGCGAACCATATAACGACGAGGTATTTAATATCAAGTATCAAACCATATAATTCGATGCTCCCTAATTAACAATGTGGCCGACCCATCATGTTGGTGGGTATTGCCTACACAATATTAACAAAACAATCCTTTGAAAATGACAAATCTCCAACTATACCACATGAACACTCTTTAGACTACACTTCTTCATCTTTCCTTATCCCTTATTATTGTGAATTTGTCCCTCCATTATTTTCTTTTGGTTTTATATATAGGAAAAATATTCACTCTAAAATGTACTATGTGTAGAAAGAACCTAACACATTTCTTGAAGATACGAGTAATAAACATACATAAAAAATACAAGAAATTTTGTTCAGTTCAGTTCAGTTCAGTTCATTATAGTAATAAAATCAAAATGTTTGTTTGACACAAAAGAATCGAGCAATTGAAATTTTGGAAAGAGTAGTTTATCTTCGCTATCATTTGTAATAATAGTCAAATAAATAGATTAGAGTGTTACCAGTAGAGCCGCTAATAAATAATTAATGCTTATCATTATTACATATCACTTCAAATGTTAGATTATGCCTTGAATCTATAGTTGTCATTGGCGAGCATCCGGAATAACTAGTGAATTACAACTTTATTGTACTGCAATTGGTGCATTAGTCTTTGCAGCATTAATGCTTTTTGCTGGTTGGTTTCATTATCACAAAGCTGCTCCAAAATTGGCTTGGTTCCAAGATGTGGAATCTATGTTGAATCACCATTTAGCAGCACGTACTACCAAATTACAACCTCATTATCTTTCGTTTTTATAAAAAAAATTCTTATTATTCATTAATTGAACTTCATTTGCTTAAATCGAAATTCTTTAAAAACCTCGGCCCTCCTTAAAATATCACGAGGTCTTGCTGCCCAATCAACGAGTCTGGTCCAAGTTTAGTCCAAGTTTGCTAATATTTTGATCTGGCCTTCTCGGGCTAAGGGTTTGGTTTTAGACTTTTGATAATTCTAATTTGCTAATATTCTGTGTTGGCCTTATGGGGTTAAGGGTTTGTTTTTAGACTTTTGACAGTAAAAGGATTATACATCTGATGTACTACCTCCAATTCTATAGTTTTTGAGCATCATAAAAAAGTTTTTGAGTTTTGTTTTAAAGTTTCTGAGTTTCACTATAAAGTTTCTGAGTTTATTCACTTACACATTCAGTTCTAAAAAATTACAATAAAACTCAAAAACATTATATATAAGTTTAGTTAAATTTGAGTTTTGACGGAAAAAATATTAAAAATTAACTTATAAACTTTATTATGCTCAAAAAAATACACATATGTTCAAAAACAAATAAAGTTTTAGGTAATAAGCTCAAAAAAATTACATATATGCTCAAAAAATAAAAAAGTTGGAGGTAGTACATCCAATGTATGTTCCTTTTTGTCGACTTTTGAAAATTCTAGTTGGTTTAGGAAGCTTTATTTGCCTCATTCTAGCTATTATACATATCATAACACTTGTAATATTCTTAATTCGAGTATGTAATTCCTCAAACCTATTTATCCATTTTACTTCAGTACAAGAAACTGGTCAATTAGCAAGCGACTACAATTTATTATCTTTCTGGCTTCTGCTATAACAAGAAGTACCTTCAAGAATTTTCATTATACATGGTCCAAAATCAAACAAATGATCATTCATTCATTCCCATAACCTTTACCAATTCAAAGATCAATACGTCTTCCTTGTGACGGGTATATCCATCACAAGTTTATGACGGGTCGAATATTACCCACATGGGTAGATAAGACAAAAATTAAAGTATCGAGGGAGTCACAAATGATTCGTCTTATCCATCCATGTGAATTTTACTTGACCCGTCACAGGCTTGTGACGGATATCGCCGTCATAAATGAGAATTTGTGTTCAATGATATAATACTATTTCCACCTCCATGATTTAATTTGGTTTTATCTAGTGAAAAAAATAGTCCCAAAAATAAGTAGGACCAAGCATAATGTCTGGTGGGTAAGAGAGCACTGCACGCCCTTTCATGCCCCATCGTTTTTGGGTCATTAGCAAAGACCAACCCTACATAACTAAGACCATTACTCCTCCTATAAGAACCCTCTTTAACTCTCCAATCTTCATTCATTCATTCAACCATTTCATCAAACACTTACTAAAACACACAATTTAACCCTAGTTAAACTTAACCATATAATTCACTTAATTCTCTCTTTCAAGCTTTGAAAAATGAAGTTTAGTAGCTCTGCCATGGGAGGAAGCAAGAGGAAGTTTGTTAACCGTGGTTTAAGTGGTGTGGTTAGAGAGCAAAGAGCAAGGTTGTATATTATTAGGAGATGTGTTGTTATGCTCCTTTGTTGGCATGAATAGGGTTTTATCGCAAATTCTTGTATAAGACCGTCTTATCGTTACAGTTAGGTTATTTTAGGGGTGAGGGGAGAAAAGTTAAACTTTGCTCTTCCTTTTAATCCTCTTTTTTTTTTGGTAGATTTAGTTATTTATTAATTATTGTTGTACATAGCTATAGGTAAATTAGTCAAGGTGATTAGCAAGAATGTATTAGGAGAAATCTTGACACAATTAATGGTTCAAATATATTACTAATTTTGATACACTTTTGTTCTTTGTTGATCAATTTATTTTGTGAGATTTAATTTGCTAAGTTCATTATTTTGGTTTATGCCATTCGGTTTGGTTCAGACTCGAGCCTGATAGAACCATTAGGGCGGTAAACTATCCCCGTGAATTTTAACATTGCTGCATTCTCAAGGCTTGAACTCGAATCCTATAGTTAAGTTAGAATATGAGTTTTTGTCATGTTAGTATGAGGATCTCTATTCATTAGCAACTTATGTCATATAATGGAGACATCTATTTTGAGCACGAATATAAGAGTCGATACATTTATAAAAATCGGAGTGATTAATTTTACCAATGGCAAATCGCTTAGGAATAGTTTTTTTTTTTTTTTTTTTTTTTTGGTGTCAAATGAGTCGTACAAGAGCATTACCGTCTAAGGGAAGACGTCGCTCAGGATTTGTTATGTTCTTTGTTGAAGACTTGAATGAAGTAAGTGATTAATTCGAAATTAGAGTTAACTAATGTATATACAAACGAAAATCGTTAAATGACCGAGCTTAATACTTTTAAAATTCCTCGAATGCGAATTAAAAAAAACAATCAAACATATGTTAACTGTAGCATAAGGTGATTGATTATATAAATTTCCGAGTAAGCATTTTTTGGCTGTCAAATAAAGTTGTTTGATCATGTCTCAAATTATTGTGTCTGTGATCAAAAGGATCTTTATTTTTTAGTATGCTTACTTGGCCAGGGATGAGTGGATGACATTCAAATTCGATACCAAGTTAGGTTCGGACGTGAAATGAATCATTGGTTCGGGTTTTTTAATAACTTATATTAATAAGTTCAGATTATTTTTATACGAAGAATGGATTTTGCCTTTTTCTGTAACGGGTTTTTTAGAGCAAGTTTCAATTGAGTAACAAGGCAATTTATGGACTATACAACCAGTTGTATATGTTGTACGGTGTAGAATCCGAGCTTTGTGATAAAGTATCCGAGCTTTGTGTTAAAGAATATGAGCTTTATTAGAAAGTATTAAACTCATCTATTTACACATTAAAAACATAAACTTTGAATTAGCTCAGAAAGAATACATATAAGCTCGGATTCTTATACCTTGGTTGCACAATGTTTATGGTACAACTAGATGTATAATCCTATTTATGGTAACAAGGGGCGTCGGAGCGGGAGCAAGAGGAGGTGTTTGAACAAAACTTCGAACCCATGGCCACCAGAACAAGGGGCGACCTTGCGCAATTGGCCATGGCTCAAAGTCTTTTTAAAATGATACAAGTAGTTATAAAACGGTCACACAATAAATATAAGCCGTAAGTAAAAATTGGTAGTAGTTACTAAACATTTTATTTAATTTTAACAAACCGACATTTTAAAATGATAAATATTCTAAATAGATCGGTCTCATCATAAAGTATTAATCCAAGTCGTCATATTCTCATATGTTCAATTAACAAAAGAACTATAATCAATTAATCATCAACAAAACATAACAAAACCTATTTTATCTTAAACTCAGCTTTCAATGTCTTTGCATCATTCTTTACCAACATGAGACGATCATAAATATAAGACGGTTATTGTACGAAATATTCTAAAAAAATAGTTTCATTAACAAGATCAACCCAATAACAAAACAATAATAATTTAATTAGTGAAAATATCTTACAAATCCTAGTATCTTACCACATTTAGATTATTAACGTGTGCCCTACATTGAAAAAACCGATTAATATATTGCACATTTGCATAGAAGATAAGGAGTCGATGTCTATTTCGGCATTTTAGTAATGAAGAGTATGACTACTCTTTTTGACTAAGAAGAGTATGACTGTTGTCTAATCACGCCTAAATCTTCTCTAATCCCCTTTCAAGATCATCTTTTACATATTTGTTCTTTTTTACCAATCTTGATGATTGTTGGTCCTACGTGATATAATTTGTGATTCATCGTACAATAAATTGGGTTAAAAAATTGCAATGAAACTTATCTCCAAGTTAAAAAATACTTTATTGGTCATTTTTGTCAACGACTAAAACTCAGGCTAAAAAAATAGTCACTTATTCCTTTTTAACAAAAAAAACAAACATCATCTTAGATTCTCAAAGTGAATATCAAATTAGTAAAACAAAAATAAATAAATACTCCCTTCTATTCCGAATAAGTGTTCCATTTGGACAATGTCACGAAAATTAAGGAATATAGTTAAAATAATGAAAATTATTGTATAGAGGTAAGAATATACTCCCTCCTATTCATTCATTTTGTCCCCCTTTTATTTTGTACAAGAATTAAGAAAATGATTTTGGATCACACAAAACACTCTATTCCACTCTACCCCACATGTAATTAAATTTGGACCACACAAAAGTTACCAAAAAGGGAAAGAGGGACAAAAATCCGACTAGCTTCGATAAGGAAAGAGGGACAAAATGAATGAATAGGAGGGAGTATGAGTTAAATAATGAAAAGTATTGAATATGATGGGTTATGGGTGGTTGGGGTGGTAAATAAAGAAAAGAGCTAAGGGTAGGAAAGTAAAAAACCATGTCCAAATATGGAACAGTTATGTGAATAGACGAAAATGACAAATGAGACAGTTATGTGAATAGACGGAAATGGCAAATGGGACAGTTATTTAGAATAGGAGGGAGTAAAATTTTTAGTCACAATATTTTGTGTGTGACGAGTTACAAGGATAATGATTTGCTAATCGGGATTTGAACTCGAGTTATGAGTATCAAAACTTTACGGGCTACTTAACCGTTGCACTAATCACAATATATGATAAGTATTAATACAGTAAACATATGGTATAGTCACAGTAACTTTTGCATTCAATCAACTGTAGTAGTGAATCTGGTGATCAATCATAAATTGTGATCATGTAGGACCAACAATCATATTAGCAAAATCTCTAAAGATACTAACGCATATACTGTATATAGGCATGCTTAAGAAAGTAATATCGAAACATAATACAAAATACAGATTTGTATAATGTTAGTGAAAGTTGTTTGAAATAAAAAATAGAGCCATTTATTTATCGGTCTAAAAATATTAAGTTGAAGAGGTGTATAGTTGCACCTCCCGAGTTTTATTTACTTTCATGTCGCATTGTGAAAATTAGATTAAACATTTGTCACTGTCCTAAATGTCCTTAAAACTCTCGTTAATTTTGATATGAACTACTTTGTAAATCGTACCAGCCGTCCAGCATTCGCTTAACCATATTAAGTTGTTATTCACTTTGTTGAAATTATTTGCCATTACAATTTTCTCTAGTGAAAATTCTAATTAAAGATAAATAAATAATTGAGATGAAATACGAAATATAAAAACTAAACATAAGTATGGTATAGGAATTTTGAGTTTTTGATTTGGAGGTCATAATTGACAAGCTCAAAATCTCCACTCACAATTAAGAGGGTCTTAGACCATTCCCAAGCAGAATGTCGACTTAATCGGGTCACCAGAATTTTCTTTATTAATCACACCTTATTAATCTTGACTCACTTTCACCCTCTCAATCAAAAGGTCACGACCCATGACCGTCCCAAGCAGAAAGTCACCACTTTAGGTCACCACCCATTTTTTTGTTACTTTGTTGTCCTCATTATTTATGTTCAAGCAATTAGAAGGTGACACCTATTAGGTCACCAAATTGACCTCCAATTGACATCTTCTACTTCAAGGTCATGTTAATATGGTGCTTAATTATGGATTAGCATGACCCTCTCCATAACTTTGCTTGGGCATGGTCTTACTAAGACCATCCCCAAGCAGTGGTGGCGCTAATTAGGTCGCAACCCGATTTTACTCTTAATCCCACCTTATTAACCTTGACCTATTTTCACCTCCCAAACAGAAGGTCGCGACCTAGATCATCAACCCAATCATTTTCCACCTTCCAACCCATTTTGTTTTGTTTACAACCAATAATAATGCGACACCTATTGGGTCACCAATTGACCTAATAAGGTCAAGAGCAACCAAAGAGGTCACAAATTAACCTCTTTCACCAAAAGGTCACACTAATCTCGTGCTTAATTGTTAGTTAAGGCGACCCAACAAGGTCACGACCCTCCCTCGTGACCTTGCTTGGGGATGGTCTAAACGTCCATCAAGATTCCATTATTACAAGTTTACCATCTATAAATAGTAAGGTAAGCTAACTGAGTCACTCATAAGGTAAGCTGAGTCACTCATAATCTGAGTTTAAATCCGTCAAAATATCATTTATCATTGTGACTTCCTACGAAAATATACCCAATCTAAAATTGATCGTTAAGTCTCTGTTAAAACAGAAACATCCGTCTTAAACTACTATGCACCTCAAGTCGGTAAAGGGTGACAAAGAATGTGACATCCCCTACTGTCAGTCTGTCACCCTTTGTCCTTCAAGGCTTCATGAACAATGACAAGACAAAGAAAGTAAAACTAGACTCAAATGTTGTACCGAGTACGTTTACCGATGTTAATAGTCATATTCTTGAACTAATACACAAAATTCTGAGCTCACAAACCAAGCACAACATCACAAAAAATCGACTATTGGTTTCGGGTCGTCTACAATTAAAATGGCTCACAAAACCGCATCAAAGACATTTCAGAAGCTAGAAAGAAAACATAACTCGAAATAGTCTACTTAATGTTACAGGAAAACTGAAATGCTGAAATTTCAGTAATCTAAATTCTAATCCTATCAGAGTTCAGAAACGAGATAAAAAGATCTCTATACATATGGTGTTTGGGATTAACACCAAAACGAGCCAGTATTGCTCTCCGCAAAATCAGCATATTAGTCGTAAAACAGGAACGACATGAACCAAAATTTTAAGCACAGTGCCAGTCCCATTGCATTGAATGTGAATTTGAGTCTTCATTGCAAAACCGGTCATCGATGTCAGGTCTGGGTTGGTGACCTTAATACCCAGAGAGAGTACATTTTCAATGTCAGTCTATCATTCGTCGCCTAATTTGCTGCCACCCCAGGCACTATAGCTTTCCTGAGAGCAAAAGTCCTACATTGCCAAATTAATAGATCATATTATTTCTCGGAGGAAGAAGAGTAAATCTAGTAGTAAGTACACTAACACTTTTACGGGACCCTTGCACCAATCTCACATATAAACTAAACCTGTAAACAAACGTTTGTATGAGATGGTCTCACATATGCAGCATTGCACCAATATCCTCAAATCATACGGAATCATACTCCGCATGATCTGTGAGGGCCATGGAAATATTTGTGTATGTCCATATGTGAGATTGTCTCATATAAGACTCGATGATGAATGAAAATCTTAGAAATGAACACAGAATATGAGACAATGTTTACCAGTTGGCTTAATCGGAATTCAGGCTGTGTATCGAGATCGGCGTTAGAAGGACCCACATCCAAATTTACACAGTCTTCCAGATCCTTCTTCAGCACATCAGATCCTAAATGAGCATACTCAGAAAGAACGGATTTTTTCTTTACAACAACATCCACATTGTCATCTCTTTCCGGAGACTGGCTTTGAAGGAAATCGGCGCACAGTTGAAGCCCTGCGATGAGTTGTTGAGAGTTTACCATATAAAGGTTTTCTTGACTTTCAATTTCATTGTTATCATGGTCAAGTGCCTGCTCAGCAGGGTTGTCAGAAGCACTGTTATCATCGTTTCTAAATAACGTCTCTTCGATTTGCGCAAATTCATCAGCAGCATATCCCATGTCTTCATCCTGTAAATCAATCATCACATGACATACATATATAACCAGCCCATCAACTCTATCACTAAACGAGGAAAACATGAAAATATGGCATTTGTGACAACCTTAAAAAGACTAATATCACCACCTGGTCACCACGCATCAATGATTGCATAAACTCAAATACTACTGTGATATGCTCAGCGCAAAAGCAATTGCTCAAAGTTCAAAAGCAATAAGCAAATGCAATTTTTATGATCAGAACATTCAAAAGCCTAATGCTTTAAAAGGGACCTAAGAATGGCGTGGGAGTTTGGATGTATGCAACCTTTTCATGCAATTAAAAAAAAAAGGTGGTTTTAATTTATCCCATAAAGAAAAACAAGACGGCAATTGGTTACTTCGAGAAAAGAGGAAACGTTTAATTCAAAATAAAAACATTATCATCCCCATTAAGCGAGTACCCAACAAAATTACAACATAAGGCTTTGTTTGGATATAAAGTTGGAGAAAGGGGAGGGAAGAGGTCGGATAGGAGGAGAAGAGAGGGAAGGGAAGTGAATATAGGTGTTTCCTTCCAAATCTTTCTTATGTTGGGAGGATTTTAATTTGGACTGTAAGAGGAAAATTGCATTCCTCCATCATAGTATTTAGGTCGTGTTATCAACCTATTGCGGCCTGCTCTTGCTCAATGAGGACCACGTCACCTCAAATCATGGTAATTTTATAAGTCTTCGCAAATGATAGTGTTCTGGTGTTGTAACCTTAATTCATAACCAAGATCTCCACTTCTCTCCCCTTCATTCCTTCTAATCCAATTTACTATCCAAAGTTCCAAACAAAAAATCGTTTTCCACCTCCCTTGTCCTTCAACAAACATATACTACAGAGTACTAAGCTAAGCTCTAGTCATTGCATTGGAGTAGTATTGGACAATTGAAAGGTTTAGCATGAATATTGTCCCAATACCTTGATATCAAATTTTAAAGGTTGAGACTTGAGATACTAAGAGACAGAGGTTATGTGCGAAAAACAATACACTTTAATAATCTCCAATTATAAACCATATACATCTATAAACTTAGTATCGAGAGCGAACAAGAAGCAAGGATAGAAAGAGCCAAGGAGACTAAACAGTACCTGAACAACAGGATCTGCACAAGGTAACAAAACCTCTTCAATTGGGTCGCCTTGCATTTCCTTTAGTGGAGGCTCAGGAGTCACAGACTTGGGAGTTACTGGATCTACTCTCACAACTACGTCATCAGTCACATCAGAGGCATCTTCTCCATTTTTGTCGCCTTGTTTTATTTGTTGTTGCTGACGGAAGACTTTAGAAATAACACACTCCCCATCTTTCTCATCCTCTTGTGTACCTAGATGATATTGGTGCATGACCCAATTCGTTTTTTCTGCCTTTCCTCCTTTTGCTGTGCTCATATATAGCACCATTATTTTCTTGCATCCTTTTTGTACACCATTGACAAAAACTGGCTTAGTCCTTCCAGTCTTATGCCAACGAACATCGCCCACGTCATCACCATGAATTTTCCGTCGCTTCCGGGTCCCAGTGTTATACGCCTTGATTGCTCTATGAAAAAAGTGAGATGCACTTCCATCTTGCTTAACACCTTCATCAGCGCCAAGTTATTGGAAATGAAACAGAGTAAGAAAATATCTACATTCCATTTGTATCATCCCCGTTACTTTTGGTGGTCAACTCAAGTAATGTTTGACCATCAAGTTCTCCAAATATATATATTGATACTATATATTTCCAATAGAGCCAAAGACTCATTACTCTTTGGTTCTGGATTATGATGGAGTAAAGCAAAATGACTTACTAAAGTGGTTGCGCTTCTTTCTCTTGTGAAGTAGCAGTCCTTCGACGAAGTTCTCGAAGCAATTTTCATCATGGGTCATTCGGAAACAACCTTTTTGTGTTTCTAACACAAGAGTAAGGCTGCGTACATCCGACCCCTCCTTACTCCGCAATATGCGGGAGCCATTGAGGCACTGGGGTAACGTTGTTGTTGTTGTTGTATGTAAAATTTGTTGTCATCTATTATTCTATTTTCATATTAACATTTTTCAAAACTTGTAGCTATTAAATATTGTGAGAAAATGTCATAAAGTTGACATCTTTTGACCAGCAAAGTTAAACGGGGACGATATAAATGGGACAAGAGTGCTTGTTACATCTTGCAATCTAGTGTGATAAAAATGTTGCCACTAGATACTGACCTGGTAGATTGCAGGGATGAGTGTAGCATATGCCATCTTCTTTATCAACAGTAGGGATGAACTCACTAATGAAAGGATGCGGTTTTTCATTTCCAGTACCAGATTTTGCGAGTAGATGTTGGATTATTTCCTGATCAGTAGGATCAAACTTCACGCCTCTTGGTAATCCTGGCCACTCCTGAACCACCTGCGAATATAGAGGGCCTAAATGTCTATCAACACCCCTCAAGCCACAAAAACAAATATCAAACACGCAGAAGTTGCAGAACATATAAGCCATTTTAGTAGGAAATATCATTTGACAAGATTCGATCTGAACAGTTAAAGAAAGCCGCCCACATTAACGTTACCAATTGAATCACACAAAATGTGCTGTTTGACCAAAATAGATGAATTAAAAGTCTCAAGTCCCATAAATCACTGCATGCACCAGATATTGTGTACATAAACATACATTGCTTGCATAAAATCAAGGAAACATGAAGAAAAGGTTTCAAATACACTCTCACGTTCATTTAAGGATTTAGAAATTTTTAATTGCAGCTTGTCAGCTTGAGTCCAAGAGAATGTCATATGTCAAAAGTAAAAGTAAAGGAAATAATCAATAGGAGAGTAGAATGTAGTACATCACTGTTATCAATTATATAATGACAGTTCGGGCATGATCGACACGGGTTGCTTTGCCACTTGGTCTTTTCAGAATCACATGTTGCAGAAGCACTCTTTATCTTGGTGGCAATTCTGTTGCCGTCAACCAACCACGATGGTCTGCATTGCACATCCAATTGATATTTACAATATAAGACTATCAGATAACAAGGCAACTACAACAACAAAATCTTGGTGCATTACATTTAGATGTTAAACGATACTAAACCAAGAATAAAATGAATAAAGAAAAAAGGTAAAGCTAAAGGCTAAGATCTCCCGTTTTGCCGTATAGTTAGATGAGTCATGCGTGGCATACAACTAGATCACGACAAATGCAATCAAATTATAGAAGGGGGTTAGTCATCATTTATTCAAATAGTTGAATTGAATTTGTCTACGAGAAACTATCAAATTTCAGTGAGCATGAAACAACATAAAAAGAGCTTTAAGAATGTTGTGATCATACCGGCCTTCTGAAAGTGAATTAGCCAGGCAGTTGATAAGAATTAATGATTCATATCATGTCTATAGAAGTTAAATACTTTCAGAAGAAACAAAGAACCAATAATCGACACACAAAATTGCAACTGCGAAATAAATCAATGGTAATCAATCAAACAATGTGACATGAACAGAATTAACATTATTCAAAATAACCAAATGGTATCAAATATCGGTTCCACTCTTGATCTCCAAATTACTTTCAAGACTTAATCTCGGTTGAGACATCATAAATACGGTAATTATCACCTAAAAATTGGCTCGTGGGCTATGTTACTCCGACTCTTCTAATTTCCTCGCGTACCCGTGTCCGACACTCGACACTCGGACATGGGTATGACCCTTGGACACCTCATTTTAGACCAAAATATGCATATTTTTCAAAAAAATAGCCGAGTCCGACACTTGGACACGTACCCGTGTCGGATACTTCTACACGAGTCTGAGTAACATAGCTCGTGGGAACCTTGAAACCTTTATACAGCGGTTATGGGTTACTGAAACTCAAAACAAAGTAGAGGGGGAACTATCACTCTCCATCTGTCATACGAAGTACAAGGTTATGGGAGTCATATGTCCTAGGAAGAAGATGGGTAACTAATATTCGCATAATGGGCTAGTTATTAGTCTACCATTCTATCTTCATCTTCTTACACTTTCCGCCACCACTATGACCTCTTACTTTGTTGTTTTTTCCGCAACCATTACCCGAGTAACAAGAATCCTCAATCCAAGCACGCTCTCAAAGTCCTAACATCATAACAACTTACAGCACACTAACAAGCCTATAAACATGACTTCTGACGGGCATCAGAAGTTAAAAACACGAATGTTACTATGACTTGATCAACATTGGGAATGAAGGGTTGCAGTACATTGAATCTTGTTAGGGATCCTAACATTCTAATAACCTAAAATTCTAGTAACCAATTGGTCCAATTCTACTCAGCAGTCAGCACACCCAAAAAAATGTCCTCAAATTATCAATTACTCTCTCCGTCTCAATCATTTGTTTAACTTTGATTAAAATACCGTTCACAAAGAACAAAAAAGTAAACAAATGACTGAGACAGAGAGAGTACTTGCAACTATAATCATCAACATGACCGTCGTATATAAATTAAAATTAAAAACCCAAAAACCAATGCTAATAACTAATAAAAAAACAATCAAGATCAAAAGTAAGATGATAAAGTAACGATCTTTACAAGTATCTGATCACTAATAAAACTTAGTATAAGTAATTACAAAATAAAGGATGAAAACCCATTAATTAAAACTAAGGAACTAAGTAAATAGATACAGATAATAAGACAATAAAAGAGAAAAGAGAAAATTACCCAGCCATTAGAGAGAAGAACTGAAGTCAGAGAAAGCGAAAAACTTGAATTCAAAAGTCTTTCTTTCTTCAAACTTCCACTTTATGTCTACTCTACCTTTTGCGTTGTGATATTTGAGAAACTTCAATGTGGTTTCTTTATACTTTCCCTCCAACGAGTATTGGACGGAGCTCTCGTAAAACGGTTTTATAATAAAATAGGGTAACTCGGAATACTCCAAAATGTATAAAAAAAAGGAAATTAATACCAAATTTAAAAGGTATAAAATATTTTATTTTTTGATATTATTTGAGTGATAAAACACTAAATTTAAATAATATTTTTGTGAAATTGTTTTTAATGGGGCATATTCTGCACCGCTGACCAAGTCAACATATTGAGCAAGGTCAAGGATATCCACAGCAAAGTCAACGACTTAGACAGACTAGCCGATGCAACCCATCGGCCTGTCACCTGGGGTCTCGGCCTGTAACCACCACCGACACATATCCGCGTACTCATATCCAAGACCCCTCGGCCGGGCTGCCATGGGTCCATCGGCCGAGGGTAGAACGGTCTTTCCACCGCTAGCCACTTGGCTACTCGTGACAAAAGGTGAAAGCCTATAAATACTCCTCAACCTTCATTAAGGAGAGGATCCACATTCTAACCTAAGAATTACTATTCATCTGGTAATATCTCCATTATCTCTCTACAATACACATTTAGCCAAGTAACAACTTATCCCTCTAAGTTTACTGACTTGAGAGTCGGAGTGAGTACGCTTGGCACAAGGCCAAGCCCTCAGTTCGTTCATTGTTGCAGGAGAGGCCGAGAGGAGCGATAAAGACAAGAGGGACTCAACTCAAGACATCATTCTACAAGCCACGGGTGGTAACGATACTTGCTCTGAAATTACACCCGGAACAATTGGCGCCGTCTGTGGGGAAAAGACACTAGAAGCTAGTCACATTCATTCCCAAACAAAAAAAAAAAAAAAAAAAAAAAAAAAAACCCACCCCAAAAGCTAAGAAAATGTCGAAACAACAAGAGGCATTCGTGACTGACGAAACCGAATTCTGCCAAGATGATATCGTCCACAAATCTGGAGTTGTGCAACCCTCCGCCGGTCAAGTGATTCAACCGGAGTACGGGATGCCAATAATACCAGACACACCGCTACCTGCCGACCAGGTCACCATCATTGGACATGTGGTTGATGTAGCAAAACTGAAGATGCTCCTGGACCTAATTGGGAGTACGCCGGCTCACACTGTCACGCCGACAAGAGCGACGGAAACCGTCCAGGAGACCAGGGCCCAAAATGTGACCCCAAGAAACTTGAACGGAGCATTAGGAGAAGCTGACCCTGTCAAGACACCGGAGGAGCCCAAAGTGGTCGTGGTAAACCTAAGTCCTTCTCGCACTCGTGAGAAGACATCGTCGCCGCAGCACCGACGAGGCACCCCCCAGAGGAGTGAAAGAAGCCCGACTCGCCAGAGTCGGAGAAGAAGCCCGACTTACCATAGTCGGAGAAGGAGTCCTTCCCGCTACGAGGGGAGGAGCCGGACGAGGAATGCGAGGAGCCGATCGCCCCGTGCCGTTCGACACGTGGTCAGACAGCCCCTCAGCGCCTACGTCCTGGAAGCCCCGGTGCCGACTAAGCTGAAGTTACCACCTATAGCTTACAAAGGAGAAGGCGACCCAACCGACCACGTCGAGGCTTACGAGTCTCACATGTCAGTATGGGAGCAACCCGATGAGGTTTGGTGCAAATCTTTCCAACGACACTGCATGAGATGGCACAAAGTTGGTACAAGGGGCTACCCGACGGGTCGGTATACTGTTACGCCGACCTAAAGGACGCGTTCCTAGCCCAGTATTCCTGCAACAAGAGGAGGGTCGTAGAGACATCGGACCTCCTGACTATCAGACAGGAGGGAGGCGAGTCTCTCCGAAGTTATGTGAAGAGGTTCGACGCCAAGGTTCAACAAATTCGTGAGTGAGCAATGAATCGGCGTACTCAGCGGCGATGAAAGGCCTCCCAAGGGGAGACCTAAAAAACGAGCTCATTAAATGCGGCGGCCTGACCTTTGACGCCGGCAGACAATTGGCTGATCGAGCCATTAAAGTGGAGGACTACCACAAAACCTGGGTAGGCCCTAGCGAGGCCAAACCCTCAGAAAAGAAGAGCCGCCGGGAGGACAACCCGGATGAAGGACGCCGTGGCAATGATCGGTCACGGTCTGGTGAAAGACGCCGTGACAATAACGAGTCACGGTCGATAAAACCGCCAGAAACAGACTCGACGGGCGCTGGGTGGAGTTCGGGATCGTACCACCAGAGGCGGTATAATGATAAAACCCCCCTCGTCGTATCGGCCGCCGAGGTCTTCGCCCTGAGCAAGCACGAGGGCCGGAAGTGGGAAAGACCCCCCAAGCCGAAGGGAGACGGTGACACGAACCAATACTGCGAGTACCACGGCCATACCGGTCACCTTACTGACAACTGCCGGCATCTGAAGAATGCCATTGAAGAGCTGATCCGAAAGGGGAGCCTCGGCAAGTACGTTGCCAAAGGCCAAAAAATTGACGCCGGCAGTTCAGATAAGAAATCCGTTTTCGAACGGATAGGAGTGATCCATGTTGTCATCGGGGGCAACGAGAACGGAGGGTCCGCTCATGGGCACAAACGGCACCTGAACGAGCTATATCAGGCCATCAACTTTGTGCCCAACACAGCGATCCCCGCTTCCAACATCCCCGATATGACTATTGGAAGGAAGGACTACGAGGGAGTTATCGCTCCTCACAGCGACCCACTTGTAGTCAATTTGGACATATCTAACCACCTGGTCAAGAGGTGCCTGATTGACACGGGCGCCTACACGAATATCATGTACAGGGAGTGCTTCCTCAGCCTCGGCCTGAAAGCCAAGGACTTAAGCCCCTGCACCAATCCACTGTACAACTTCTGCGGGGCCCGGCGGTACCACTGGGGTCAATCAGACTACCGATGATGTTCGGCGAAGGGAATGCGGCTAAGAATGTCTTAGCTGAGTTCGTGGTCATTGACGGCTCGTCCGCCTACAACGTCCTCATAGGCCGAGTCACTCTGAGCGAGGCCGACGCAGTAATGTCCATCCGGGCCCTAACACTGATGTATGCCTCGGACCGGGGGGAAGCGCATAAGCTCGTCTCCAAGGACGAGAAGGACGAGGTGGTCAACGTCCAGATAGCTGCCAGAGGATGCAACATGCAGTCCCTCAAAGCGGCAAAGAAGTCAGAGAAAGGAAAAAGTCCGTCCTTACAACAGGAGGGCGACCTCATGGACGCAACTAGCGGCTGACGGGGAAGGTGTACCTTTGATGAGCCATTAGGACGCTGGTAATCTCGGGAAAACTTTGTATAGCGGCGGAGGTGTCCAAGATAGTTGTGGGCACCCCAACGCATGTTTATACCTAATGAAAAATCGTCCAAGTCTTCCATCAAAGTGTCCATTTTCCCCCATCAGTCATTGACAGGAAGTAGACGCCAGCTCACGCTGTCACATCGACAAGAGCGGCAGTCACTAATGGAAAAAAACCCTATTGCGTCATTTGTAGAGGGTCTTTTGCGTCGGTTTTGGACTGACGTATATTGAGGGGTCGTATTTTATATGCGTCACTTGTGAAACCGACGCAAATAGGTAGTATTTGCGTCAGTTCCTACAATAGAATGGACGCAAAAAGTTGTTACAACTGACGCAAATAGGTAGTATTTGCGTCAGTTGTGTTTCAAAAACTAACGCAAATAGGTAGTATTTGCGTCAGTTCCTACAATAGAATGGACGCAAAAAGTTGTTACAACTGACGCAAATAGTTATTATTTGCGTCAGTTCTACACATAACCGATGCATTTGCTTTATTTTTTTGCGTCCGTTTTGTCAAAAACTGATGCAATTGATATTTTCTTTTAGCACCAATTAATTTAACTATTTGCGTTATTTCTTTCCATAAATGATGCATTTGCTCTACTTTTCGCTTCATTTGAAGTTAGAACCGATGCATTTGACATTTCATTTTCGCTTTAATTTATTTCCCTCATCTGCGTCATTTCATTCAAGAACCAACGCGATTGATTAATGCTTTTTTTTATATATATAAAAATTTACTACCGAAATTTCGGCACCACCACCCCATAAAATTGACAATCAGAATACCAACTACAACAAGAAATCCAACCAACCAACCACTAATACATCACATGTAAAACAAGATTACATCTCATTCACCCCAACGACGTTCCAAATACAATCTAATGTATAAATAATACCACAAACGTTTTAGTTACTAAGCTAATCTATACTAAATGTTCTCTAAACATCTACTAGCTCAAACTTCTCAAGCCAAATTCATATCGCTGATTGACCTGAAATAGCCCGCATTAATCCATTTGCTTCATCTTGAGAGCATCGTTGGTCGTTTCACAGTAAAAATATAATTGATGAAATCATTGAACTGTGATCATCAGATGTGGACATTAGATATTGTCCAAGCAAGCGAGTGGGCCAATCAAATCCGCTTCAATGACAGCCTAAACATTAACCAATATTGGCCAGGAAGATATTCAATTAACGAATCAGAAATCAAGCATACTTATTACCTAATAAAAAAAAGAAAAAAAAAAGAAATCAAGCATACATATGGACTTAATTATGCAAGCAATAAACCTTTAGTTCCTTACGAAATAAGTTAACAATAAAATGAAATTCGGTATATAAGGATGAAAACCGGACAAGGCTCTATTCTTAAAATGCTCATGAAGTGTTGACAATAAACCAGGGGTTTGAAATGTATTACCTGAATCTATGCTCTATTACCAGCCGTAATATTTGATATGGTCCAACAAGCCTCTTTCTTAATGCTCTTCTTGTGATTATGACTCAAGAGGTTTAAATGGCATGGAAGTGAGCCGTTGTTGATTATGAACTGAAACATCACGGAAAAGCATTTCTGAATAAAAGTTTGTATTCCAGTAAAAACACCTCCTTTACAAATTACACACTCCATATAATATTCTCAACAACAATATACAAGACAGAAGTCGCAGAACAAAAACAAATCATCCACTCGGTAATCGTTTTGGCAACTATATACAAACAGTATTTAATTGTTTCAGTTCTTCCATCACTCAAAAAGTAAATGTTTACAGAGTATTGCTAATAACAATGCTAGTTAAGAGGTTTAAACCCCTTTAAATGTGTTTCTCATGTCGCAAAGTTACGTAGAACTCTAACATTATGGGCAAATTAATACATGAACACTCAACTATAATGCAAACTATGCCAATTGATGGGAATGTATAAATTTGACAGTCATTTTTCGATGCAGTCTAGCATCAGAAGAGTCCTCCATTTATCATAGTCAGGATCATGAAATGAAGTCTCAATTGTTAGTCATTTTTCGATGCAGTCCAGCAACAGAGAATACAAAAAGTCCCATTCATTTCCGTCAGTGGTTAGCATAATAATTAACTAACTTAAAAGGGACTGGTTATTCAGTGATACCTGCTCACAGACATCATCACTTGGAGAAGCAAGGAGACTCGCAAAAATGGGAACAGCTCCATGATCAATCACGACCTTGGTGTTTTCTCAGGTCCCTGATGCAATGTTTGTAAGCGCCCAAGCAACCTCAAACTGTGAGAGAAGTTGCAACAATTCACTTAATAAGCAATAAGAATGAAAGATTTTATTTTCATGTAGCAGATCGAGTGCCAAAAATTTCAATTAGTATCAAATAACTCTCCAAGGCCTCAACTTTGTTTACAGACTTGGGACTTTTATACTGCCAGAGATTTTAAAACCAACTGAAGGAAAAAAAGCAAAAGCATATCAAAAGAGCTACCAAGCTTACCATCATCACAAGGAGCAAAGAGAATGGGACCGCCATACAAGTTACTTTTCTCAGAAGTAAAACCTGCAAACACAACTGAATTAAAGGTTAATCAACAGCTAAAATAAAACCTGCTAACACAACTGAATTTAAAAGTTAACCAACAACCGATTAAATCCATACACAACAACCGCACCCAAACCCCAAATCATCTGATAAACAAAGCATAAATAATGGGAATAGTAAAGAGTGTCGAAACAATAGGTCAAGTTATATAAATCCCTAATAAAAGATGCAGGCACAAGGCCCTTGATAGAGGATGTATTGTGGAACCTGTAGATTGCTGCTAAGGTTCAGGGTGCATGGCAATGTGGAGAATCTCTGAGCAGCAGAAGTGCTCTGTGACTTCCTAGGCTGTAACCAATATTACAGTAACAACTCAAAATGGTTCTCTCTGTATGTAGTAACTAATATAGCATGAAAAACATTCAGCTTTTTTTTATATTGTGCCTCGCTGGAAATTTTTGATTTGATTACACCATAACATTGTCTATGATATGGACAAAACGACAAAGTTGTAATTTATGTCAAAGGGCTTAAAGACTTGATATTCAGCTACAGTTTTTTCGGCTTTGTTAATCTAGTTTGGTAGCATATATCTGACAATTGTGGACATGGCTATTTTGTGAATAGCTTCATAATTTTTGACATAAATGACACATAACATGGCTTATGTCATGTAAGATTAATGTCAAGTGTACTGGCTCATATTTTGTGAAATAGCTTCATTCAGTCTTTGTTGTCTCACTTGTCATCAAAAAATTATGCACCCTGGCATGTCATATACTCATCCAAATTTCCGAGCCAATTACATTATCTTTAAAAAACGAATTAACAAATTAGAATATAGTGAAGGGATGTTGAATCTGGAGTACAGACTTTAATCTTGTTTAGGAACAAAAAAATTAACAAATTAGAAATTAGAATATAGTCACTGTATGCTATCTAAAAAGGAAGAGAATGAAGAACAATAGAGCAACCCTAGATGGGAATCCAATAAAAAAAATGACGAAGACTGTAGATACCAAAATAAATTTAACTTTTTACTTAACACCAAATCAACAACGTCAGACAATCGTTTTCATATTTAAAAGCCCCAATTTACTCAATAACACCAAATCAACATCAGACAATCGTTTTCATATTATTAGGGTTTGAGTACAAAACCCTAAATCTAATTAAAAAAAGAGAAAGAATGAAGAAAGAAACCTATGGAATGTTGAGGATGAAAGGAAGGTGAATCAATGGTGCAGAGTAGAGAAGAAGAAGATCCGAAGGATAATGGAGGTCGACCATGGTAACAAAATCCAAGCATTTTGGATAAAAATGACACCATTACATCTGAGGACAAAAAAATATCGTATCAGATCTATAGCTTGATTGAATCAATCAAACAAAAAAAACAAAACCCTAACCACCAATTCTTATCATGTTAACAAAATAATGCAAGAAATTATAATTAATCCCAAATTAGAAGATCTTACTTGAAACTGAAATGCGGCCATCTTTATCGTCCTCGCCACTTTCCCTTTTGCACCAATCGAACCAATTGCGAATGAAGTGACTGTTGGTTTAATAGCTTTATCGTATTGTTCTTGACTTCTATGTGCAGTCGTGTGGTGGTGACGAAGATGTGAGGGAGGGAGTTGTTGGTGTAGGGAGGCAGTCGTGTGGTGGTGACGGAGTAGAATTAGGGAGAAGCCATGAGAGGCGAGGGAAGGACATGTTCGTGTGGGAAGTCTGATTGTTCTCAGTGTATAATATGAGGGGTTTAATTGTTGGTTTTTTTTAATTAATATCATTTGCATCGGTTTTAGGTACAACGATGCAAAAACGTAATATCAAATAAGTCAGTTATTAACATAACTGACGTATTTTATCAAATACATCGGTTTTGCTGAGAACCGACGCATTATATACGTCAGTTTCTTCCAAAAACTGACGCAAAAAGCTTGACTATAGGGCGGAAATGGATTCCCGCTAAAATTAAGTACTTTTTGCGTCGGTTTTTGTAGAACCGACTTAAATCGACTGACGCAATAGGTGTTTTTTTCTACTAGTGAGTCCCCATAAAGAAGCAGGCACCGTCGCAGTCACCCCAAGTAGTAGACGTCACGGCAGTCACCCTAAGAGGTAGACGCCGTCGCAGTCACTCCAAGTGGTAGACGCCACGGCCGTCATCAAGAAATAGACGCCAGCTCACACTGTCACATCGACAAGAGCGGCAGTCACCCCAAGAGGTAGACGCCGTCGCAGTCACTCCAAGTGGTAGACGCCACGGCCGTCATCAAGAAATAGACGCCACCACACTCGTCACATCGACAAGAGCTAGCCCCCCATAAAGAAGCGAGCACCGTCGCAGCACCCCAAGTAGTAGACGCCACTAGCGATCACCCTAAGAGGTAGACGCCGTCGCAGTCACTCCAAGTGGTAGACGCCACGGCCGTCATCAAGAAATAGGACGCCAGCTCACACTGTCATATCGACAAGAGCGGCCGTTATTACCGATAAGCAGACGCTGGCTCACACTGTCACACCGACAAGAGCGGCAATCACCCTCGTAGCGACGCCGCGCGATTCACGGCCAAAGACAATTGACACTCGCAGAAACGATCAAAACGCCTTAAAAGCGTTTAAACACGATTGAGATGCGCACTCTAGATCGCTTTGGTCAAAGCCGAGGCGAAACAAAAAGGCAACTCGACGAAGACGAAAAAAGACCTCGCCAAGCCGGAGGCAAAGTGAAGACGCTAAAATACGGTTGGTACGCTCAACTATTAGCGCAAGGAAACTCAAAGTGAGGTAAAGACCTCGGCCAAGCCGAAGACAAAAGAAACGAACTCTTATTAAAAATGATAAGTTACAAGTGAGGAAAATACAGACGACGGCCGTCCCCATAAGGATAAGCCAAAACGCAACCTACCAAAGTTATACAAAATACAAGGAAAAGAAAAACAAAAGATTACAGGTATCATTTAAAACGCCAAAATGGCGGGGAGGAAGGCTTAATAATTGGCTCCCGAACAAATGGGCTATCCGAGACGCCGGTGAGCCTGGTGATGACCGCCGATCTCCCTATGCCTGTTGTCTTTGCTTGCCATCGGCGGCGGTAGCAGCATCTTCTTCGATGGGCAACCCAAAGAAATGCGTTCTTAGCGGCCCGGCTTCAAGAAGATCGGCTTTAGCCTCGGCGGCCTCGGCCGCCCTTGCCCTCTCGGCTTCCTCCTTGGCCGCCTTAGTCTTCTCGGCGAGGGTCGCACTCTCCGCGGCCGCCTCTTTCTCTATCTTCACCCTCACCGCCTCCTTGGCCTTCTTCTCCACGGCTTTCTCCTTAGCTTCGAGCTTATCGTCAAACAAACTCGTCAAATTTGCCCCACGGAAAGGAACCAAAAGAGAGGGAAGAGCTCCTCAATCACTTCCCAGCGGCTTCTTCGGCCGGATCCCGAATCGGTGCACATGTTAGGGAGCATGACGGTTTGGAGCATCTCAATGTCCTCCTCCTTTTGTCTAATAATGGCCTCCTTGCTCCGAATCACCTTCCCCGGATCTGAAATCGCCCCTAAATTCATTCCTCTGCTTTGGAGATAAAGGTCGGCGTGCCTCTCGAACAAGGTCACACTTCTCCAAAGCTGACTTTGCAACTTCGGCCGCAGCGGCCTCGGTCTTGGCTCTCTCGGAAGGACCTTCTTTTCGGCGTCCTCCCCGAGTTTTCTCTCGGCCCAAGAGCGCTTTCTCGGCATCTCCCCTAAGCCTCTGCTCATTGAGGAGATCCAGCTTCGTCTTCGCGGCCACCTTCTTAGTGGCATCAAGCTCAAGAGCGGACTGAGCCACGGCCTTCTCCTGCTCTGTAATACGAGCACCGGTCAGCTCGTTCCATCTCGCCAGCTCCTCGATCAACCTCGTGCTTTCCGCTACAAGCTGGGAGGGGGAAGCCTTCTGGGATGAAGGGTCAATGGTGACGTTATGATCACCACCTGCAGCCGGGAGGGGGAAGCCTTCTGGGATGAAGAGTCAATGGTGACGTTATAAACACCAGCCTGCGCGAATTTCTCCTCCACTTGCCGCTCATTAAGAGCGACGGCCGACAGCGGCTGATCTGAAAAATTTAACGAAAGCATCAGTATCAACATGCATAGACATGCCAGAGAGCCCGTCATCAGCAGCGCCTAATGAACCGGCTAAATCTGAGCCACAGAATAGATCAGTACCATGCTTGGCCTTCTTGGCCGAAGGACGCGTTTCCTCGCCAGCGGTATAGGCTGTCTCCTTTCTCTTACGGACAAGGGGAGACCCCTCCTCATCAGAGTCCTCCCCATTGGTGATATCAACGATCTCCACCGTTGCCTTCTGAATAGGGGGAATGGGAGGTGGAACTGATGTCGACGCCATCGCCGCCGAAGACTTTGTTTTTCGCGTGTGGCGCGGCATGTTACTAACAACCTTCGCCTGGGCCTCCACCACATCCAAGCACGGTCAAGGCGGACCTTACAGGCGTCGCCGTGATCCATAACGTACTGCCTCCCCTCATTAGGGCGAGCCCTTTCAGCATCACCACCGAAATCGTCTGCGTCATGATCGACATCATCGTCATCCTCCCATTCCTCCAAAACTTGAGGATCAACTTCGGGAGAAGGAGACCTAGGGCCCCCAAACCTTATCGGGATGGCATCTAGTATCCCCTCCCCATCAAGACGCGACGGGGAACCCCCCGGCGCAGAAGTGCTAGTCCCGGCGTAAGCAGAAGACATGATAGCAATGGTTACTTAACAAAATAAGAAGTTAGGAAATTTGTTTGTTTACCTTGAGGAAAAACACTCGCCGGAGCAACAACTCTAAAAATTAGAAGACAAAGAAGCCCTTGAAAGTTTAGAGGAAAATTTTGGAGAGAATGAAATTGGTGGCCAATTTCACGGAATAACTGCCCTATTTATAGGAAAAGCCCATGTAGAAGGACCAATCGAGAATGACCCATGAAGCGCCAAACCCAATCAAAGAAACAGACACGTGTCGGACATGCAACCACGGAATGTCAATCGTTGCAACAGTTGAATGTCAATCAATGCAACAGTGACCAAGCGTATTCAACACGCCCCTTCATATCTCTGCCTATTCATCTTCCTCAACAAATTCCTAGGTATCTACTCTCCGCCGGCCACACGATCGACCAAGCTACGTAGCACCGGCTGGGGGCAATCAAAAACAACCGGCACTCTCAACCCTGGTCTCGGCCAGCGTCACTTTCTCTTCCACATCGGATGCCCTTTATACATCCATGCGGAGGGGGGATATATATGGTACGGCCTAATAAGAACCAGGCCGAGATAGAAGAAGCCGTCTGAAAAAAATTTCGAAATTACTTGCGCGAAATATACGCTCGGATACATCGGAGCCCATACCACGGCATAGACTACGCTGTGGGCAAATTGATGGGGCATATTCTGCACCGCTGACCAAGTCAACATATTGAGCAAGGTCAAGGATATCCACAGCAAAGTCAACGACTTAGACAGACTAGCCGATGCAACCCATCGGCCTGTCACCTGGGGTCTCGGCACTGTAACCACCAGGTAGGGACACATATCCGCGTACTCATATCCAAGACCCTCGGCCGGCCTGCCATGGGTCCATCGGCCGAGGGTAGAACGGTCTTTCCACCTGCTAGCCACTTGGCCACTACGTGACAAAAGGTGAAAGCCTATAAATACTCCTCAACCTTCATTAAGGAGAGGATCCACATTCTAACCTAAGAATTACTATTCATCTGGTAATATCTCCATTATCTCTCTACAATACACATTTAGCCAAGTAACAACTTATCCCTCTAAGTTTACTGACTTGAGCGTCGGAGTGAGTACGCTTGGCACAAGGCCAAGCCCTCAGTTCGTTCATTGTTGCAGGAGAGGCCGAGAGGAGCGATAAAGACAAGAGGGACTCAACTCAAGACATCATTCTACAAGCCACGGGTGGTAACGATACTTGCTCTGGAATTACACCCGGAACAGTTTTATCCAAGAATTCGTGATAAAAAAAAACTATGTTCGGGCGTTGGGTGTTACTGTATTAGTTACCCCATAAAGAAATAAATAAAAATTACATTTCATTCCTGGATTTCACTCAGTAAGTGGATCATACATCCGATGTACTACCACCAGTTTTTAGTTTCTGAGCATTATAATAAAGTTTTTGAGTTTTGTTTTAAAAATTATGAGTTTTACTATAAAGTTTCTGAGTTCATTCACTAAAACATTAAGCTCAAAAAATTTTCAATAAAACTCAAAAATATTACATACAAACTTAGTTAAATTTAGGTTTTGACGAAAAAAAATTAAAATGTAACTTATAAACTTTAATAAGCTCAGAAAAAATACACATATGCTCAAAAACAAATAAAATTTGAGGTAATAAGCTCAGAAAAAATACAAATATGCTCAAAAATAAATAAGATGTGAGGTAGTACATCCGATGTATGTTCCTTTTTCTCGATTTCACTTGGGTTAATTTTGTTTGATGTCCTAAGCTTTTATTGTTCATTGATAGACCTGTTAAATGAGTTAATCGGATCGTGACTCGTGATGGGTCGGGTCATTTCTGGTTCGCAAGAATTCGGCCAGGTCAGACCGGGTGGATTGTTATCAAGTTATTTGGGGTTAACAGTCAATATCGATAACAAATAATCGGGTCGGGTTCACTAGGATCGGGTCACTTCGTGTTTTGGGTAAGATTCGGGTTCGAGTCAAGTTATTCGCTCCGGGTCATTCAGTCGGATCAATTTTATCAGGTCTAGCAATTGATGACTCAGCTAGGTAATAAGCTTCTTTTTTTTTTTGTCCAATCCACTCATATTTTCGATTTGGTCTGAACTCGTCGAATTTAAGTTTGGTCCGACTAGCTTTTAACGGATCCAAATAAAGTAGACTGGAAAACTAAGGTTAAATTCGACGTGTTCAGACCATCTTCTAGTCTTCTATAAATACTAGTTCATAGGTAAAACGGATCCAAATACTATCATTTAATTATAATAAAACCACCAACGTTATTTGCCTTATTTATGATACCCATTTAAATTCGGTTTACTAGTAAAACGGACATTAAAGATCATCTTCTAGTCTTCTATAAATACTAGTTCATAGGTAAAACGGATCCAAATACTATTATCATTTAATTATAATAAAACCACCAACTTTATTTGCCTTATTTATGATACCCATTTAAATTGGGTTTACTAGTAAAACGGACATTAATATCTCTAAAACAATAATGTGGATTGATCATCTTAAAATATGAAGGGTTTTTCTAATGTGTGCCGAACTTTTCCCTCACTTTTGATACAATCAGAAAAACCCTACGGTAGATCTCATAATCTCAACAACCATTCCTCAGTACAAATTAATTGTAAGACGGTTTAACACTAATTTTGTGATTAAAGCTTCGATTTTTACGTAACAAAAGTAATATTGCATTCGCATAGCTAGAGAGTAATCAAGATGGATGAGGTACAAAATATAGTCCATAGAGGGTCTAGGGTTCCTAGGTTCGTCTAAAGGCTCTTAGGGTTCTCCTCTCTTATTCGGGGCTTAATCTCACGATTTTAATCGTGAGAAAGGGCTTTCTTCTTGTTTTCTTGTGTTTTCTTTGATTCTCTATGCAGGTACAGATGTCGAGCAACACACGGGGGTCAAATCGATACAATAAGGCGCCGGGTACAGAGGGCATTGATGATCGACACGGGGTTTTTGAGTGGGAAGAGGAACAGACGACGGGTGAGAGTAAGGGGATTCTTGTCGGGAAATTGTGGGCATCGCGTCCGCTTAATGTGAAGGCCGCTATTGATACTATGGTTCGTCTGTGGAATCCAACAAAGGCTATAGTTGGGAACGTTGTTGATGCGAAGGAAAAGACGTTTGTTTTCAAATTCGATCTAGAGCGAGATAAAGCGAAGGTGTTAGAAGGACAGCCGTGGCACTTCGAAAAATTTGTGTGGTGTTTTAATGAACCTAATTGCTCAGGTAAAGTCACTGATGTCCCTCTTTATCTTTTTCCTATATGGGCAAGGGTATATGACTTACCCATTTCGGGTCGATCGAATGCTGCGAATGTTGAGAAAATTGGGGCGTGTTTGGGGACGTTCATTGAGGCTGATATGGGACCAAACTGTGAGTTGGATAGGGCTATAAGGGTGCGTGTTATACATGATGTGCGAGAACCGCTAAAATCTGTGGTGCCCATTAGAATGCGGGATGGGAAAGTGGTACAATTTGACGTTAAATATGAGCGACTTCCGATCTTTTGCTATGGTTGTGGGGTTATGGGACACGGAGAGAAGGACTGCGAACATGGGCCTTATGATGAGGAGGACCTGTCCTTTGGGGAATGGCTTCGGGCATCTCCCTGGAAAATTGTGAAGACATTGAAGGAGGGTTCGGGGAAGGCTCGAAAAGACTTAAACTCGACTTTTGATGAAGAAAGGAGGAAAGAAGACGCGGCTGATATCTCGGCCATGATTGATAAACTCCAGGCCATTGCTATTGATTTCAAAATGAGGAAGAATGGAGGGAAAGAGTCGAAAAGCCAACAGACTGGACCGGCAGAGAAGAAATCAGGGGTGGCAGTGAAGGGAAGTGGCGAAATGGTGGTGAGCTTGACTGTTGAAGATGGGTGTGAGGCGCTTGGTGAGGAGTACGGGCAGGGGAGTACTGGGGGGGGACCTGATCAGATGCAAGTGGAAGGGGAAACTGGAAATGGGACTGTGAGTGACTGGGAGAGGGAAGTGCGGGAGGAGGGAGAGGAAGCTGGCCAGTTCACTTCGTCGAGGTGCGGTGCGGGGAAGGGAAAGGGGAAAAAGGGGGAGTGGAGACGTTGGGAGAGACTGGGAGAGAAAATGGTAGGGAGTGAAGATGTGAGTAGTCTTGGTGGAGGAAAACGCAGCAGAGATGGCGGAGAGGAGTGTGGTGGGGAGAAACGTGTGAGACTTACAATTGACGGGGGCGTCTATATACCTGAGGCGGAGGTTGAGGGAGCTCAACCCCGCCAGGCCCAATGAATCTCTTAAGTCTCAACTGTCGGGGCTTGGGCAACCCCGACACGGTTCATGCCTTGCGTACCTTGGTACGTCGGGAAGCCCCGGCCATGATTTTTCTTTGCGAGACAAAACTTTGTGGTCGTGACATGAGGAGGGTGAGGGAGAAGTTGGATGGATATAATGGTATTGAAGTGGATAGTGTGGGTAGATCGGGGGGTCTTGCTTTTCTATGGAAGAGGGAGGTTGATTGCTCTTTTGTGACGGCTTCGATACACCATATCGACGTCCATGTTCGCGAGGGAGATAATGAGTGGCGTGTTACTGGTTTCTATGGGTGGCCGGCGGTCACGGACCGTCATCTTTCCTGGGAACTTCTTCGTTTACTACATACCCAATCGGCTCTTCCTTGGGTTTGTATCGGGGACTTCAACGAGATTCTTTACTCTACGGAAATGAAAGGAGGGAGTCGAGCTCAGTGGCAGATGAATAATTTTCAGTCAGCTGTTGATGATTGCAGATTACGTGATGTTCCGTGGGAGGGATATACCTTTACTTATGATAATGGGCAAGCGGGGGAGGCGAACCGTCAATGCAGATTGGACCGTGCACTGTGCTCGGAGACATGGCTTGATCTTTTCCCGTATGCTAAGCTCTTTAATCTGGACCGTGAATGGTCCGATCATGCTCCTTTGAGGCTAGCGTTTGATAGAAGGGAGATAGGAGGAAAAACAAGAAGTAGATTCCGCTTTGAACAAATTTGGGTAGGGGAGGAAGGGTGCGAAGAGGCTATTGTGAGGGGTGTCGAAAAGGGGCAGGGGGATTTGGTGAGGTCGCTCAAGGAGTGCGGGAAAGAATTGTGTGCCTGGAAGAAGATTAGCATTGGGAAAATAGGGCGTTCACTTGATCTTAAGCGAAAGCAGCTGGCTCGAATCAATGAAGGGGACCGAACTGAGGATAGTGTGAGGAAACGAAAGAAACTTATCGCTGAGATAGCAAGCTTATACAAACAGGAGGAGCAGTATTGGAGGCAACGGTCGCGTGCTCTTTGGCTCAAGGATGGTGACCGAAACACAAAATTTTTTCATTCACGAGCCGGGGAAAGGAAACGAAAGAATTTTATTGGGAAACTTATTGATGATTCAGGCCGTGTGAGAGAGGGGGAGCATGAGGTCGCGGTGGTGGCTAATGAATATTTTCGGGGTTTGTTTACCTCGGCTGAACCTGCTAACTTCGAGCATGTTTTGGATGGGATAGAGGGAAGAGTCACGGAGGAGATGAACCGTGGCCTGCGGGCAGAGTATAGCGAGGCAGAGATTATAGAAGCTCTGAATCAGATGCACCCTTTGAAGGCTCCAGGACCAGACGGTATGAATGGGCTCTTTTACCAATCTTATTGGCAGATAATTGGACCGGAAGTGATGAGTACTGTACTTAATATTCTCCGCGGAAATATGTCCCCTGCTAGCATTAATAAAACCAATATTGTTCTAATTCCAAAGAAGAAGGCGCCGGACAAAATTCGCGATTTCAGGCCCATTAGTCTCTGTAATGTGGCCTATAAGCTGGTCTCGAAAGTGCTAGCAAACCGTCTGAAAGTTTTTCTTGGAGGCATTATTTCGGAGAATCAGAGCGCTTTTACGCCGGGTCGATTAATCTCTGATAATATTTTGATTGCTTTTGAGCTTTTCCACCATATGAAGAATAACAGACAGACGGAGGGTTACATGGCACTCAAATTGGATATGGCGAAGGCATACGATAGGGTGGAGTGGGGGTTCCTGCGTCGTGTCCTGATCCGGATGGGCTTCGATTCTCTTTGGGTGCAGCGGGTTATGGCTTGCGTTTCTACAGTGACGTTCTCGGTTTTGATTAATGGCTCGCCCTCGGAGGAATTTCAGCCGGTTAGGGGTCTCCGTCATGGTGACCCGTTATCCCCGTATCTGTTTCTTCTTTGTGCGGAAGTTTTGTCTAATTTGTTACGCAAGGCGGCTGTGAATGGCTCTCTTCATGGTATTCGGGTGGCCCCTCATGCACCGACTATCTCTCATTTACTCTTTGCAGACGATAGTATTTTCTTCGCGAAAGCAAATGTGGAAGAGGCGGATGTGATTAACGATATTCTACGCCAGTATGAAGGGGCTTCGAGACAGCTCGTAAGCTTGGATAAAACTACTGTCTCATTCAGTAAAGGGGTGGACGGAGGAAGGAGGAGTTTAGTAGCGGCTCGGCTGGGGGTGACTGAAGTGGAGGAACAGGCTCGCTATTTGGGATTACCCACGGTGATAGGTCGATCCAAAAAAGTTATTACGGATATTATTCGTGATAAACTGTGCAAAAAACTACAAGGATGGCGCGGGAAAATTTTGTCTAGGGCTGGTAAGGAGATTCTCATAAAGGCGGTTGCCAATTCTCTCCCTACCTATGTGATGAGTGTCTTTAAAATTCCTGCGAATTTTTGTAATGAGTTGCGGTCGATTGTATCGAAGTTCTGGTGGGGTCATGATGAGAATAAGCGGGGGATTTGCTGGGTCTCGTGGAGCAAATTGGCTCGGCCGAAGGGAATTGGAGGTCTGGGATTTCGTGATTTTCGTATGTTTAACCTTGCTCTCCTCGGCAAACAAGGTTGGAGGTTGATTACTAATTCTACGAGCTTGTGGTCACGCCTTATGCAAGCTAAGTACTTCCCCGATAGTGATTTCATGTCGGCTTCTCTGGGTAATAACCCGAGCTACACGTGGAGGAGTATTTTCGAAGCCCGGAGTGTTCTTGAGGCTGGCTTGAGAAGACGTATTGGTGATGGGAACGATACTAAAATTTGGGGTCACGCTTGGATCCCAGGCACCCAAACGGGCCGTGTTATTTCGCCATGTAGGCAAGGGAGTGAAGAGTTGGTGGTGGCTGAGTTAATGACCGCGGATGGGAGGGGTTGGGATGAGGGGAAGTTGGAGCTTCATCTCCTTCCTTTTGAGACGGAACGAGTGTGTAACATTCGGTTGAGTCCGAATAGGCCGAGGGACATGTGGTACTGGGGCAGAGAAAAGGATGGGATCTATACGGTTCGGAGCGCTTATAAAATGCTTGTGGGGGAAGCTGGTGATATGGAGGGTGGCTCGAACTGGACTAGTGATAAATGGCTCTGGAATCGGCTCTGGAAGGTATCGGTTTGGCCCCGTGTGAAACTCTTCTTCTGGCAAATGTGTAGTGAAGCTTTGGCAACACGAGCAAACATCGCAGCCCGAATAGGAGGTGAGTACTCTTTATGTCCTTTTTGTCATTCTAACCATGAATCTAGTTTACACCTTTTCAGGGATTGTGGGGTGGCTGTTTGGGTATGGGAGGAGCTGGAGATGGAAGAGGTAACGGAGTCAAGGGGTGGGGATATACGAGAGTGGGTGGAGGCTTGTTGGAATGATATGTGTCGGGAGGAATGCGTTAAGTTCATGGTGGGTTGCTGGGCCATTTGGGAGCACCGAAACAAAGTCATATTTGACAATGTCGCGGTGGAACCGGGTGTGGTAGCAGGTAGGGTGCGTGATGTGGTCAGGGAGGGAGTAGGGGACGGTGGCGGTACGACTGGAAGGAGAAGAAGCAATGGGAATGTCGAGGAGGCTGAGGGGTGGAAAGCGGCGAGGGAAGGGTACGTCAAAATTAACGTTGACGCGGGTATAAAGGAGGGTGAGGGGGTTGATACGGGGGCCGTGTGCCGTGGAGATAGGGGGGAGGTGCTTTGGGGGATGTCCATTGCGCGTACTCAAGTGTGGGAACCCCATATAGCTGAGGCGGTTGCTGTTTTGGATGCTCTGGAGGAAGCTGCGCGAAGAGGGATCCAAAAGCTGGAAGTAGAGAGCGATTGTTTACAAGTAATTGATGCAATCCAGAAGCGGAGCGATGGGAGAAGCATTTTTGCACTTATTATTGATGATATTGTGTCGTTTAGTTCTAATTTCCTTTCCGTTTGTTGGTTACATGTTAGTCGAGTTAATAACTGTGTTGCACATGCGTTAGCTCATTGTATTCCACGTACAATTGGTAGAGTTGTGTGGGAGGATGGTTTACCACCGACTGCGACAGCTGCTGCTGCTTTTGATCAATTATTAATAGATTGAGACCTTCGGGTTTTCCCCTCAAAAAAAAAAAAAAGATGGATGAGGTACGTTTTCTATTGCCTTTTTGTTTCATACAAATTCTTGTTTACGACGAGAGTGTAACACCATATCTTTTGCTTAGTACAAATTATATTGTAAGACGGTCTCATACTAACGAGAAATTCATAATTGTGAATGTGCATTTGCGTTGTTAGCCTGTTGCCTTGTGGAGTTATCCTCCTTGGCCAAGGAAGGAGCCAGAGTGGATTGGGGAAGCATTAGAAATTGCGCGGGATTTTGATGACAAAGATGAATTCTTAAGGCTCATCAACCTCCCTGAATTCAAACATCATCGCGATTTATATTTATATGATCCTGTAGAATTATTTGAATGGGATGCTTTGAATTGGCGACCGTTTTCAGTAATTTCTCTTTCGTAACTATCTCTTTCGCCCTTTGCAATCTCAAACAGGGCACTCCTATTGACTTCGTTATCCAAGCTCTTTCAACGTAAGTAATTTCTCTTTCGTAACTAACTCAATAATCAGTGAATTGGCGACCGTTTTCAGTCGCCAAATTGGATTTTTGGCGTCGCCTTTGGATTTCATACGGATACTGGGATAAGATTACCTAGTGTCAAATTGGCTTCTGTTTTCGGTCTCCCGCTTTTTATTTTCTGTTGCCAAATTGGATTTTTTGGCTTCGCCCTTGGATTTCATACGGATATTGGGATAAGATTACCTAGTCGCCAAATTGGCTTATGTTTTTGGTCGCGCGCTTTTTATTTTCTGTCGCCAAATTGGTGACTGTGAATACAGTTGCCTACTTTAGACGCCTTTAATAGATATTCTTGTAGTAATACGTAAGAAGAGTCAATGTTAGTCCGCAAATATGACAACTTGTAGAGTGTTTATGTCTGGCTATGCAGCATACGCCAATTTGGCGACCGTTTTCCGTCGCCAAATTAGATTTTTTAGCGTCGCCCTTGGATTTCATACGGATATTGGGATAAGATTACCTAGTCGCCAAATTGGCGTCTGTTTTTGGTCGTCCGCTTTTTATTTTCTGTCGGCGACTGTGAATATTGTCGCTTACTTTAAACGCCTTTAACAGATATTTTTGTAGTGATACGTAATATCCTGCAAAACACGTATGCTGCACAAATTGTCATCCTTGCGGACTAACACTTGACTCTTCTTATTCCAATAATATAACTACGTTGTTGTTGATACTTTGTTTTTCTTTCCCTAGATTTTTTCTCTACAAAAGATGGATCCATCGTAAGTCGGTCTATGAGTTACTTGTCATGCTTTGCTGCAAAAGGGTTTGTTTTCTCATCCCTAGAGGTTTTCTCTGCATCAAAGTTTGTCTTGTTTCGATTCCCATCAAACCGCGTCTTGTATGAATCGTTGGACTCTTGCCACAGAGAGAAGAATTGGAGGTTCTAAGGATGCTTGTGCGGGCTACCCAAAACAAGGAGCGTGTCAGGCAAACTTTCATGGACTACGCCGAGAAGAGGGAACTGGTTCCTGTAGCTTTACTGTTTTTGGCTGCCCCGGAGCTTTTTTTGTCCTCAACGTCTTCTTCTTCAATTGTCACGCTCTACCACGTCTTTAACTCCTTGGAAAAGAGGACGGATATTGAAGAGGCTATGTTGCTACTGGTTGATGCTTTAGCTATAGCTGGTCATAAGTTGGTGGCGTATACTAGGCTTCAATATCCAAATGTATGTTCTTCAACCCTATTTACATTTTTCGAGATTTTGAGTTAGTTGGTTTCCTGTCGATTCCCTTTCTGTTACCTTTTTGTTCTCTCTCTCAGGCGCAAGCTTTTGAAAGCTCATATCTGGACGTTGCTTTCCTTGTTCGTGAAGTTGCTCGCAACAAACTAGGACTTTCTTCTCCAGATGATTATCTTTTAAGGTTTGTGTACGAAAAATAAGAAGGAAAGGTATGGGACACGAGGGAGGGAAAGGGAAGGGCAGAGGAGGGGGAGAGTTTTCCCTCCGATTCTTTCCTTTGTTGGTGAGATTTTGATTTATCTTCTAAAAGAAATCCATTTTCCGTCCGCCTTTATTTTGCTAACCAAACAAAGATCATGTCCTTTTAAATTACCACTCTCCCTTTTCCACCAACAATAGGTCTTGGTATAGACGGGTGGGGCGTATAGACGGGTAAAGACCTCTAATAAAATGGATAGGGGGGACAAGGTGGGGCACCCTCCATGTGCTTCCCACTTTATGGCAAATGGGTATTTTGTGAGGGGAAATGGTATCCGTCTATACGTATAGACGAATAGTGTTCGTCTATAATGAGAATTTGTGTTCCACCAAAGAGGAAATTTCAAATTTAGGGCTTGTTTGGTGGATAAAAACATAAGAGGGTAAGGAAGGGAGGGCTTGTCGAGTGTGCGACATGGGTGCGCAAGGTAATATTGAAGTCCGAGCAACATAGCTTAGAAGGGAAATGGATCCTCTCCATTTCCTCTCACAATCTCCTTAAATAATCATTTTCTCTTTCACTCTCATTTTCCTTTATTTTTATGCGTAAATTTAGAACCGTTAGTTTGCTTGCTTTCCTGATACTCTTTTTCACATGTCGTGCCTTTTCAGTTTTTTTAAGCCTGTGAGACCAGAAGCTGACCAGCTAATAGATGTAAGTATACAATCCTTCAGTTACCTTTTATATTCATTGTGAGGAGTATTTTAATCAAAGGTAAACAAATGACTGTGACAAAGGGAGTATATCTATTTACTTTATGTATCCCTGTAGTTCTATACTATTGAACTTTGAACCTTTATTCAGTCTATGTTACTCTGTCTCGGGTACGAGTGTTTGACAAATGTTCATATCCAAGTGTCGGATTCGGCTTGAAGTAAATTTTTAGACACAAGGGACAGAGTAACATAGTACTCTTTTTCACATAGTACTCTTCTAAATTTGAAATATTGCCATTATCAATACTATATATTAAATCCAGAAACCAAGGGACTTCAAAGTAATTAAAGAAAGTTATACAAATTAATTATACTATATAATTTTAAATCAATAGCACCGTGTGATGGACCCGATTATGGGATCTCAATGCAAATATTATATAGTTTGGGTTAAAATTAAATTATATAGAAGCTTGGTAATTTTCCTAAACACGGTCAATTTCCTTAAAATAAAATAATTAATTAAGATGGTCAATTTCCTTAAAATAAAATAATTAATTAAATGGTCAATTTCAAGGAGACTAAAAGAAAGAAGATGCCTGATAATTTTCCTAAATATTTATAGAAGACTAGAAGATGGTCAATTTTCTTAAAATAAAATAATTAATTAGTATAAACATGCATACTTATGGTATTAATTATTATTATCATAAAATTAAATATTAAATTTAAAATCTATGCAATTTTTTTATTAAACTTTATAGTTTATTAGATGTATAGAGATGTTAATTATTTAACATACAAAAATATACTCCCTCCGTCCCGGTCAATTGTTGTCCTTTGGTTTTGACACAAAGTCCAAGGAAAGGAAAGGGTAAGGGGGCCAATTACTAAGTGACAAGTGGAACAAATGGAGTGTGGATGATCAAATTGCTCATCAAGTTCATTCTTAAAATAGAAAGGACAACAAATGAGTGAGACACCCCAATATGGAAAAGGACAATAAATGACCTGGACAGAGGGAGTAATAAGTAGGTTATAAATAATTCAAGTTAGATTCCATAATATATAATATTGTATAATTCTTTCGATTTGATTTAATGCATATATATATATATATTGATATAAATATATAATCCTCTTAAAATTGATGCCTAAGTAGTAAAAGTAATTTCGTCAGTAAAGAAAAGAATTGTAGTAATATTGGATATAGTTATATGATAGTAATCACTCATTTGAAAAGCAAAAACAACAATATTATCAACGAGATTAGTGAGAGTGGTAGAAACAACGGGAGTAGTGAAATAATCAATATTAATGCGGCAATAGTGAAAGTAACAATAATTACGGCGGGAGTAGTGAAATTATCAATATTAATGCGGCAATAGTGACACTAACAATAATTACGGCGGGAGTAGTGAAAGTAACAATGATTACGGGCAAGTAGTGAAATGTTATTACTATTGTTTCATTAATAAGAGTAAAATGTTAATAGCAGGAGTAATGAATTTGTCTCAAAATTTATTTCATCGTAATTTTAGGATATGTTATAAAAAATATATTAATGATAAATTTATGGGTTATGCAACTTTAAGTAATTTTATTTAATAAAAAAAAATAATGGTAAGTAGAGGTAGCCCGGGCGGAGCCGGGCACCAATACTAGTTTTTAGTATAATGGAAAATAGTTGGACAAATAAAACTTAAAAATCATTAAATATAGTGAATTTTGTAAATAACCCCCATTTATGTTCTAACTTTTACAAATAACCCCCACTTATGTCCGTTTTTACAAATTACCACCTTAAATATCACTTAATCCCAAAAATTACCACCAAATGTTGATTACGCTAACAACTTTTATAAAACCCGATCTATATACGACATTCCGTCTTAAACTTTTACAATATACCTAAACTACCCTTATTATCTATTAACTCCATCTCCCCCAAACTAACAGCATCCTTCTTCATCAAAAATCCCCAAATGAAAATATGAACCCTAATTGAATTTCATTTACTTCCTCACCCAAATCTAATTTCACTTAATCCCAAAAATTACCACCACATTTATTTATTATATATAGTAGGCTAGTGATGATAGTGTTTATGGTGATATATAGAAGGCGGTCGTCGGTAATTAAACACAAGGCTTGGAGCACATGCATCGTCGGCGGAATCCGTGACAATCGCCGGCAGTATAACCTTCGGTTGCGCAAGTGTTTTCGCAGTTGTTTTTACTAACACATGGTCCCCTGAACTTCTGACTTGCTCTACTGCACATCCTTGCTTCTGCCACTTTCTAGCTGATTGCTCAGATCGTTTACAATGCTAGAAATTGAAATTAGGTATTAAATTGGGGAAAACGCAGAAGAAATTCGAGTTGTAAATGAGTTAAATACCTGTGATAAAGAGAGGGATGAACAATTGATTTGGGCGTCGGGTTTGTCGATTAGATTTGGGTGAGGAAGTAAATGAAATTCAATTAGGGTTCATATTTTCATTTGGGGATTTTTGATGAAGAAGGATGCTGTTAGTTTGGGGGAGATGGAGTTAATAGATAATAAGGGTAGTTTAGGTATATTGTAAAAGTTTAAAACGAAATGTCGTATATAGATCGGGTTTTATAAAAGTCGTTAGCGTAATCAACATTTGGTGGTAATTTTTGGGATTAAGTGATATTTAAGGTGGTAATTTGTAAAAACGGACATAAGTGGGGGTTATTTGTAAAAGTTAGAACATAAATGGGGGTTATTTACAAAATTCACTTAAATATAATACTACATGTCTTATAAATCTTTCTTTCTCTACTTTAGTGGTGCAAGCTTGACTAGTTGTTATCGGTTACGGAATACAATACCCATATGTAGGCGGTATGACTATAAGACGAACAATGAACAGATAAAATTTACAGAACTTGAAGAGAAAGATGTCGTGGCGTGATAGAATTACTGCCCTAAAGTTGAATTTGACCCGCTCGATACACACGGCCTCTTAGCAACCAAATTCCCAGAGTTACACGACTTCCAAGTCTAAGGTGTACGACAAAGACTCAGATTGAGAATTACTAACAGAACGTTGCCAAAATCAACTATGAAAGATAAGTTATACTATTGAGCCTTTAATTGGTGTAGATCCCGGAAGATGTGAGTATTCTAAGGTGGCAAGATTGGCAACACAAGGGTGACTCCAAGTTATTGACGGCCTTACCGATTCAACTCAAGAGACATGATTTAGATCAAGGCTATATCAACAGGTATGAATTTGATCATCTTATTTGTGTAGTCGATATGCTTTTAATATTTCTTTACCGGGTAGGTTCACCTTAATTTTACCGTGTACTATATGTTATATCAGGGTGCTCCCAAGCCTCACGACTGCGGATGCAGGTAATCTGCTTCTTCTTGGTTAATCATTCACCATTTGTAGAGTGGATGTAACCTTTCTTATACATTTTTTTTTCTTTGCAGATTGTCTAAATAATGCTATAGAGAAGAAGTTATCAACAATGCCGACTTTGTATTGCCCTCTTGAGGTTAGTCGCGCTTGGCAGTCTGTTATCTTGAAGCCTCCCAAGTCCCAAATTGATTATATTGTTTTGAATTTTGTCCGAAAACTACATGAAACTCGAGCAAAATAACTTGTTGGAGTTTAATTTTAGGATTTTATCGGAACAACAAAGCAACGAGTAAAGTATCCTCTCCAAGGGTTTCCCTTCCCAATTAGCACAAGTTTTAAGTCGAGTTTGCGGTCACTTGCATACAGGGCTAGTGCAAAATTTGGGATTGATTTCAGGAATACCCCAACAAACAGTTGGAGGAACAAAGTAATGAAGCCGAGTAGGCTTAATTCTCTATTCTCGCGGGTGAGGCTATCCCGATTCTCTAATATTGCCAAGCGTCTGATAAAATGATGGCTCGCTTATCGTCAATGTTTGATACCGGTGTAGCGACCGTTGCTCTTCCTTTTTGGAAGAGATTGATCATAAAGATTTGATTTTGGGAGTACTTTTCGGCGCTTTTAATAATTTAATATCTAATTTATGTAATGAGAACAATTTTTTTTCCCCCTTAAAAAATGATTTCTTATGGATCATTTTGTATTTTTTTTTTTTTTTTGAAATTGTCATCTCATTAATAATCAACTAGGCGTAGGTTACAATGAAGATAACAAATAGACAAAGGAAAATCAAGATTGTTAACGTAAAAAATACATTCAAAATAACTATCTAAATATCGTAATGGCGCCGCTCTCCAAAATCATAAATTTCTTGAATCTATGAATAATCGATGTCTTTGCATCCTTCTTGATGGAGGGAAACAGTGTAGCCGTCTTGATGTATTCATCCACGAAACAAATCTGATAATATCCCCGTCGATTAAAACTTATTATATTGATAACAATCCCACGAAAAAATGGAAAAACCCCGAAAGAAGGGACGCAACAACAGATCTCACCAAAACCAAAAGGGAGACTATTATTGAAAATAAGATAGATCTGCATAATACGAGTTATAAGTGTTCAAGATTAAATTTATATTGTTTTTTTGTCACTTAAATAAATTTTTGATGGTCGAAAATCACACTATTGTTTTTTTAACAATATATTTGTAGACTATTTTACAAATACATATTTTGTTTTTATTTTAGTTTAAAATTTAAAACGGTGTAATAAGTAGACACATTTATTAAGGAATCGATTTTAAGCAGGGGTAAGGCATAAGTACGGGTACCGTTGAACGAAGACGAGTGCGTGAAATGGTAAGCAATGTGAAATTGAGGAATGTGAATTTTTTTTGAAGGATTCAATTTTAAATATATAAGTAATACGGAGTATACTTTAAAAAAGAATCTCATGCATGTATAGTACGGGATGGAAACTAGTAAAAATATGAAATGGTACGACTCTATTACAAATTCTCATTTAAGGTTAAAACAGATCAAATAAAATAAATAAGAAAAAAAATGTCTAAGAAATAACCAAATATTTATCCAAGCATCGCACTGAAGCTTGATAAAAACCTTATCAGTTATCACGCAATGTCAATCACACGATATTAAATATCGATTTCACTCTTGACCTTAAAAATGATCGTCATGGTCAAATCTCGTTCTTTTTGTCACAAACGTAACACATACTCGCTTTGAAATGCCATCTCCATACTCACCAAAGAGTTAGTTATACTATACAATGTCGCGGTCCAAAGAAATACTTGTACTCTATAGTTAAACAACCATTTATGCACCCATAAGGAAAAGCGAAAACCATACGAAACCAATAGCATGCCAAGTTCTTAATACAAGCACAGGTAAGAATATTTACAACTGATGGATCAAATTATTAGCAAAACACGGAATTAATTCGAACAGAAATGGGGAAATAAATCTATTTACAATGGCAATAAAAGAGACTAAACCATATTAACAGCCATATATACAAATAAATAGTTACAAAAGAATTCAATATCACTAGTCCTTTCAGTGGCTTGACAGGAGCACATATTTTCAGCCACCGGAGACGCAAACGCATCAGCTCGGAACCCACGACATCTCCAGCCGGTAGAGAAAAGGGATGCTGAAAGGAATCAACACAATTCAAAGTATACCGTTTTCTTCTTTTTCTTTTTCTTTTTCTTTTTCTCATCTTTTTTTTTTTTCCTAAATATATGAATTTTTTTTCCTTTTTTTTTTTAGAAAAATAAAATAAAATCGTTTGTGTTGGTTATTAACAATGATTTCAAAAAGACCGAGGTAAGGGAAAACAAGTAGTCCCTGATCTGGAGCATTCAATCTAGCGCCAGGTCAACAACGCCGGTTGTAGATGATGATTCAGATCAGATTGACGAAACACTGTACAAACTTGGGAGCGTGCAGAAGAGGTTAAAGCAGCAACATGGCAATGTCAGTTGCCACCTTGAAGAGAGGACAGCCAACGCTCGATGTGCTTTTGGTGGTTATCTGCGATAATGAACATCCAATAGCTATCTTAAGCACTAGTAGAAAAATCAACGTCTAGGTTGAGAATAATACGTAAACTATTTTGCTAAGCCAAGTCAGATGAACTATCTCGGGTAAACAACAATTCCAAGTGCTCCGACAAATAGAAAAATAAGGAAGGTCAAAGCAAAGCTCCCACAACAACATTATATATGTTCGAACTACTTTAAGCTCAAACCCTCTTTACATGACTAGATCCTCTTTACATGACTAGATCCGACCATAAAGTTGTTCTGACATATAGTATATGTTTGATACAGCCAAAGATCACATGAAATAAAACTTGACGCTTGTTCATCATTTAACTGACCAGTAGTCACAGACCTTCCCTGACTGCCGCTAAAGTAAGCTGTCAAATAATCAAAATTCAAAAAGAAAAAAAAAATACTCCGTACTAACTAACCTGCACCTCGATATATTTAACTAAGACTAAGTGTGTGATTGGATACAAAAAGAGGACGGAAGGGGAGAGGAGATGGAAGGAACGAAGGGCTAGGGAGGGGAAATGGAGGGAGGGAGTTCTCCCTCCAAATCTTTACTATACTCGGGGTATTTTAATATGCGTTGTAGGAGGGAAAAGGAGGGATCTATTTCCTTTCCCCTTGTCTCGATCCGCATCCATTTTGCTAACCAAACAAAAGTTAATTACCTCCCTCCATTTACCTCATCTCCCTTCCCTTCCAAACCCTCTATCCAAAAAAAGGGTACGGACTAGTAATTGTATAATTGCATTTAAAATGGAAATATGAAGGCTATACGTCTCAATCCTGTCACCTAATGGACTGTTCTTCAATATAATTGCATCCGTCTACGTTCATTCATGGAAAAAACATCATTATTCATCCATCTACCACCCCTTTATTTTTCCTTCACAGTCATCACTTCCTAATTTTGTCCTTTATTTTGACCGCCATCACTTCCGCAACAATTACACTCCAAATCGAAGTAAGTGGTAAGAGTTAATTCAAAGCCCAATCTAAGGCTCAAATCAGGCAGAGCACATACCCTTTAGAACTTAGAGATACAGTTCCAGTGCCAAGACAAGATGGATGAACTAACTATAGTGTCTTTCAAACATTTCAGACATTGCAACAAAAGAGAAAGCAACAGATAAAGTGTCTTGCATTTTGAAATTTAAGGTGGCCAACAAGCTGAAGCACTCAAAACCACATTTTTTGCACAGTTAGCACTTGATACAAAGTATCTTGATGGCCACCTTAAATTTGAGTGCTTCATACGAACGAACCTGGTTAAATTAGAAGTACAATACTTCAGGCAACAACCAGTAAGCACTTGATACGAACTAACTTGACGCTTCGCAACAATTAAGCATAAAACAAACGGGTTTGCTAGATGAAACACTTAAAAAGTAAACAAAAAACTACAACATTATTACCACAACTTAAGGGCTCTTCGAAATGGTAGGATAAGGGGACTGAATGTACGCGACCATACCGTTGTGTTAACAACACGGGAACTCGGGAAGGCACAACTTAAGGGCTCCTAGAAATGATAAGATAAGGGGGGGTAAAAAATGAACCCCTTACCTTTGTGTTAACAACACAGACCAAACTTGCGTCGAGAATTGTGTTTCACAATATGAAGAAGTCGTCTAGCTTAACGAGTCATTTTGCTTTATTCCATCAAAATCCATATACCAAAGCTAGATAATAGGAAGCCGTTTGCTCCATTAAAGATGGAAGCATTAAAAAGTAACAATATCTTCCATAAAAAGACAACCTAATATGATAGTAAAAGGAAACATGCCGACATACAACCAGGGTCAAAAGCATTTGACAGACGAAATCAAGGGCTTACCAGTCACATACACGTCTGGAACACGAGAAATGCTGCCTAAACTGTTCTTATTGCTGTCTGGCTTCTCTTCACAGGTACGCCCATAGCAACGGACAAGAACCCCAAATCCACCATCCATCTCATCTTCACTCAAGAACCCAGGAGCATGAGGCTCCGACCATCCTATCGACCAATCAGAGCTGTCGGATTCAGAATCAGAAGAGTACCCACCACCATCAGATGGCACCACAACAGAATCATGCTCCTTGTCAATATTTCCCGCCTCACGACTAGGTCTTTTTCTACTAACTCTCTTGGAACTAGACCCTAGCTTACCGCCACCAACATCATAATTCAACAAATCCAATTCGCGCTCGTTAGATTTAGCTGAGGAATTCAAAGAAGATTTATTCTGCAATTTACCATCTTTTTTTTTACCACTCCACAACCACCAAGATAGGTTGGGAAACTTCCCAGACATATAAAAACGGAAATTTTCTCCCACACAACCCTTTCAATTCACCACAAAATATAAATTTTCCAGATCAAATGCTTTGTAGACAACAATTCCCACAACTTGAAACTGCAACAATCAACAAATAAAACCAAACAACAAAAACACAATAAGAACACAAAATCCATAATTTGGTTAACCGTTCATGTTTATAACTCACTTTTTCATCAAATCAACATAATTCATTAATCCCACATGATAATAGTGACCAAAGTCTCTACTTGAAATGAGATTGGAATGAAAATATAACAAAGCATGAAAGATCAAATTTTTTGTTCACTATAATTCATTAATCCTTATTCCCAACTTCAAATGGAACCAACGACTCATTAATCTTTGGTTTTAGATTATGATGGAATACATCAAAATGATCCCTAAAGTGGTTGCCCTTCCTTTTCTATTGTGAAGCATCAGCTCTTCGATGAAGTTCTCGACGCAATTTTCATCTTGGTCATTCGGAAACAAACCAATTGTGTTGCTAACACAAGGGTAAGACAACGTAAATCCAACCCCTACCCCGCAATTTTCCGAAGCCATTGAGGCACTAGGGTAATATTGTTATTGTTGTATAATTCATTAATCCCACATTAATCCGGATCAAATTCTCTACTTGAAATGACATTGAGATGAAATTATAACAAAACATGAAAGATCAAATTTCAAACCAATATAATTCATTTATGCACATATTAATCCTTATCAAATTCCATACTTAGAAATGAACTTATAATCAAATTTCAACAAAAATGAAAGATCAAATTTTTAACCATTATAATTCATTAATACATACCCTTATCTTTATCAAATTCCATACTTAGAAATGAAATTACAAAAACCATGAGAGATCAAACTTTTAACCATTATAATTCATTAATCCATATACTAATCCTTATCAAATTCCATACTTAGAAATGAGATTAGAATCAAATTACAGCAAAGCCAAAATTAACCATTTTAATTCATTAATCCCATATACAAATCCTTATCAAATTCCATACTTAGAAATGAAGTCACGACAAAACATGAAGATCAAATTTCTAATCATTCTAATTCATTAATCCGACGAAAGATCACATTTTTAACATCATAATCAACAAAAAGAGCAAACCCATTTAATCATTTCATAAAACAAACAAAACCCAGAATTTAATTCATCGAGACATTTCAAATTACAGAAAATTCAACGGGAAAAAAATGAAGAAGAAAAGGAGAAATTGGGTACCTGAAGGTTCCGTGAAAAGAACAAAGAATGAAGAGGAAGTAAGCTTTAATTTTTTGGTGGAATTTTGAGAAATCTGCAAATACAAACAAAGTTGGAAGAATATAAAAAGAAGAGTAGTTAAAAAAAATAATAAATTTATATTTACGCCATGATTTAAGGAACAATATTAAGAAGTTGAGTTGAAGCATGAAACTTTGGTGGACTAGTTCATTGAATATTGCAAGTAATAGATTCTTTATGTTTTTTGAATAGTGCATTATCTCTTATCCAATTGGGTGATTTTTATTTTTTTTAAGAAAATAAATTTGTGCTTTTATGAGTATACTTAATTTATGAGATTTTGAATTTATGGAGACAATTCATGTTATGGGGATGAGTTACAAATTAAATTTTTCATATCAAAAGATTTATGTATATATGTTAAAACTTAAAATTGAAAATTATTAGAAATGTTAGATTCAATGACAATATTGGTAAGGATTATGGCAATTATACACATGAATGACCATTATACCATTGTCATTTCTACTCCTCATTTTCCATTTTGTTTCAGAATCAATAAATTTTCTCAACCACCGCCTCCCCAGCACGTCCCAAACCACCGGACCACCCTTGCATTAGCCGCATCACCCATCACCCAGTCGGCCGAACCACCACATCTCACCGCAAATAAAATGAGTGAAGTTGAAAATTATCTCACTGAATTGAAGGAAAAATTGTTCAAACATGAATGCAATTACTAAAGCCAACGTTGTGCGTTGATTAGTCCACTATACGCTTACATGATCACTAGATTTATTTTGTACTCCTATTATGTTAACAAAAGGCAACAATGTTAACAAAGATTGGTAGCTTTAGATGTTGCTTACAGCTCGTTACTGTCAATCTCCAATCATAGAGATGGTACAGAAGTAGCATGTTAGAACACATTAGATTGATGATGCCAAGTCCCCTTGTTATTTGATTGTTTGCTCTTAGTTGAACTACTTAGTGAATGAAGCAATCAAATGGACTTTCAACAATGATTCAAGATGATCAAGCCCAATCAAAAGTCAAGAAACGATACTTTCCAAAGCCATAGTCGATATATGTAAGAGTAAGTGTAAACATTCTCATTTTAGTCAAGTAATAGAAAACCATGCAACGATGTGCATCACCGTGGTTTCGGTACTATCATACGGAGGAGTTTTCGTCCAAATGTTTTTAAGTGTCAAAACTTTGCAAACTTTAAATCTTAAACATTTGAATTTTCGAAAACTTGAAAACAATCAAAAATTTTGAGATTCTATGCCCACTTGACTAAGCCTCTAGATTTGTGCAAACACCTTTTACCAAAATGGCAAAGAAGACTTGTCAAACTTCTAAAGTAAGAAAGGCTTTTTGCCATTTCGTTAAATTGTCACATGTTGAGTGTAGAAGCTTAAGTTTCTGATTTCTTAAGCCCCAAACCTACAAGTCTAACACTTACCATCACTCAAAGCTATCATTTTAATATTGGATTTAATCTTTCAAAGTGTACTTACCTAAGACTTAAATCCACTATAAATAGAGTGTCTTAGTCACATTTATTTCTTAAGACTTCCAAAGCATTTATTGTAAAAACCTTGCAAATCATTTGTGCATTAAAAGCTTTATTCTTCAAGCATTTGCAAAACGTTTTTCCGGTTTTAAGTCTTCAAAATTGTTTTCGAAAAAGTCAGAAAACCTCCAAGTATCGATTCATTTGTCTTTGTGACATGATGAGTTTGTTCCATGATTCTCGTGTTAGATCTTCATTGTAATCTCCATGTTCATTTAAGTGAACTCTTGAGATTCAAGATTCAGAACACCTTGAGATAGAACCCATAAACTCTTGAAGCGGAGTAGCTTTAAGTTTGAGTGCAACCGGAGTAGGTTGGCGAGTTATTTTCATTGTAAGGGGTTTAGTAAGTTTGAGTAAATTTCTAAACAAGCAATAAAATAACGGTTGGACGTAGGCCTCGGAGTAGAGGGCCAACCAATTTTTAAAATGTCGTTTGTTTGTTCATTTACTTTTACGTTCTTCCACTTTGCTATTTCTCGCATGTACCTAATCAAGTTACAGTGTCACACCACCTATACCGTGACATAGAATCTGCTCAGTATCTTCTTGTGAACTTACCTTCAATTAAGTTTCTCAAGTCTTGTACTTCTTTATTCTTAGCTTAAAATAGTTAATTAACTAAGTTAAGAATAAAATTTTAAAAAAGGTACACCTAATTCACCCCTCCCCCTCTTAGGTGTTAATCGTTCTTAACTCTTCAATTGGTATCAGAGCCTTGTGCTCTTGATATTGGTTAAATCCAAAGAGTTGATCCTATAGTTATGGACGATTCAAAACACACTAAGTATCCCATTTTCAAAGGAGAAAACTATGCCTGGTGGAAACATCGCATGGAGCACTATGTCAAAAGTGCGGACTATGAATGTTGGTTAATCATTCAAAAGGGTCCCCTCAAAATCGAAGTGACTAATGCTGATGGCACTAGCTCCTTGAAAAGTGAGGATAAGTATGTTGAGGCCGACTATAAGAAAATCGAGAAAAACTCTAAGGCCATGTCCATTCTTCAATATGGAATCGGTGACCAAGAGATTAATCGTATATCTGGATGTGCCTCGGCCAAAGAGATTTGGGACACCCTAAACCTTGCTTATGAGGGAACGTCACAAGTCAAAAAATATCGTATTGATCTTCTCATGCAACAATATGAGATGTTCAATATGGACCGAGATGAGTCAATTAATAGTTTGTCTTCACGTTTTTCTAGTATTGTCAATGACCTTAAGAGTTTAGGTAGGAGTTTTCAATCCGAGGATTTAGTCCGTAAAATCCTTCGTAGCCTAACTGAAAAGTGGCAACCGAAGGTTACGGCTATTGAGGAAGCTAAAGACCTTTCATTGCTCACCCTTGATGAACTTATGGGCTCACTTATGGCTCATGAGTTAACTCTCATGAAGCGTTCTAGTGAAAGCTCTAAAGGGAAAGGACTCGCTCTTAATGCTCTCTCAAGTGATGAGGAGGATGAAGATGATGAGTTTGCAATGTTCACTAAAAACATTGTTGGCATGATCAATGGTCGAAACTCTCAAAGGTATAGCAACAACTCTAGTAAACGCCGTTTTCCTAAGAGAAGATCTAACTCCACTGTTGGTTGCTTTAAATGTGGTGATAAAGGTCACCAAATCAAAGAATGCCCAAAGTGGAACGATATCAAATCTAAGGAAAAACGTGACTTTGCAAAACGTGATTACAAAAACAAGGTAATGACTGCTATTTGGGGCATGTCTGATTCTGAAGAGGACGATGTCCTTGAGGATGAATTAGACGCCAAACTTAGCATCTCGTCTAGTTCCTCAAAACATACTTCCAAATCATCAAAGAAAGAAGACATCAAGTGTCTTATGGCTCACTCCGTGGATTCGGACTCGATTCGGACCATGAGGTAATTAAGCTCAAGAAAAAGGTTCGATCTTTCTCTAAAGACAAAGTTTGTCTCCTCCTAGATCAATTCATAGATAAGTGTCGTGTCCAAACTAATAAGTTGGAAGCTATGCAAATCGAAATTGAGGACATAGCTGAGGAAAATGTAGTCCTTAAAGAAAGTCTAAATGAGAATGATCAACCTAGTTCCATGTTGGGTCTTGAAAAAGAAATAAAAAAACTTCGAAAACAAAACTTGTTTTTAGCCAACAAAATTGATGAAACCAAACAATGATCCTTGCACTTTGTTGCATCCATTCTAAAGGAAATGTGTCGTCACTAACACAAGAACGTGACCAACTTTTGATTGACTTAGCTACTTGTCACAACGAAAAAGATGATCTTGTTAAGATTGTTTGAAAATGTTAAATGATGAGTCGAGTCATGTCAAATGTGCCTTAGAACGAGCTCAAAAACTAAATGATGACCTTCTTGCTCAAAATGAGATGTTAAAGAAAGTCGAATGACTCATGCCACAGAGGTTTCTCTTTGTGGCATCCGATTCAAGAAAAGAAATAGATACTCTCACGGAATTAGTGTCTTCTTTAACTAAGGAACGTGACACTCTTCTAGCTGACCTCAAATTATGTCAAAGAGATAATAAACAATTGGAACAAATTGGGATGTTACTTAGTGACGAAGCAAGACTTGCAAAACAAGCGTTTGACAATTTAGGTAAATTGAATCTTAATCATCTTGCTAAAATTGAAACATTAACTAAAGAGCTAGATGAGGCTAAGATGTTTTACTTAAAATGGGAAGGAAGTCAGAATGTTTTGGAGTTTCTCTTGAAACAATCACAAGAGTACGAAAAATTTGCAAAGAATCTTTGGACTTGGTTTCAAATGCAACAAGAGACGGCACACTGTTGCACTCAAACCAGGATCCAAGTCAAACCGACTTAGAAGAAAGTATCTTGGTCTTCCCGAGTACATCATTTGTAACTATTGTGGCAAAACAGGTCATGAGTTTAATGGTTGTGACAAAAGAGTCCGTGACTTAGAAAGAAACACTAAGAATGCTAAACAAGTGTGGATAAAGAAAGAAGAAGTCAAAAGGTCGTTGTCAAGAAGGAGCCCAAACTTGTTTGGGTTCCTAAACTAAATGTTTGATTTCTTATAGGCATTAGTGAGGGGCAGCAGAATTGGTACTTAGACAAAGGATGCTCTCGTCACATGACAGGAGATGAAAACCAATTCCTCTCGCTAGAAGCCTACGATGGTGGCATGGTGACTTTTGGCGACAACAAGAAAGGTGAAATCATTGGTATTGGAAAGGTTGGTAAGTCAAAGTCATTATGCGTGGACAAAGTGTTGCTTGTCAAAGGTTTGAAACACAATCTCTTGAGCATTTCACAACTTTGTGATCGAGGTAATATTGTTGAATTTCTTGCTAGTGAATGTAGAATCATCAATGGTAAAACTAGAGAACTCATACTTGAAGGTAAACGTGTTAAAGACGTCTATATGACTAACTTGTATGCATTGTCGGGTCAATCACTATCATGCATGAGTGTTCAAAAGAACGACCCTTGGCTTTGGCACAAACGACTTGGTCATGTAAATGCTAAGACACTTAACACTCTTAAGAGACTTGATCTAGTTGACGGCATTCCTAACATTAAATTTGAATTTAAATCACTTTGCGATGATTGTGTTAAAGGAAAACAAGTTAAATGCTCTTTTAAATCCCAAAAGGTTGTTAGCACTTCCTTACCTCTTGAACTCATTCATATTGATTTATGTGGTCCCATGCGAGTTGTGAGTAGAGGTGGAAGTCGCTTTATTTGTGTCATTGTAGATGACTTTACAAGATTTGTTTGGCTTCTTTTCTTAAGTTCTAAAGATCAAACATTTGATGAGTTCCTAATTTGGGTCAAAAAGGTTCAAAACAAATTTGGATACAAACTTGTCTCATTAAGATCTGACCATGGAACCGAATTTGAGAACTCGTCATTTGAGTCTTATTGTAATGAGTACGGTGTTAGTCATAACTTTTCGGCAAGAACCCCCCACAACAAAATGGGGTTGTGGAACGAATGAATCGAACTCTTGAAAATATGGCTAGGACCATGCTCATTAGCTCTAAGGTTCCTAAGAATTTTTGGGCCAAAGCCGTAAACACATCTTGTTATATTTACAACCGTGTCATGATTAGAAAAATCATTGAGAAAACTCCCTATGAACTACTACGAGGTAGAAAACCTAATCTTTCACACTTAAAATGCTTTGGTAGTAAATGCTTTGTGCACAACAATGGAAAAGACAACCTTGGCAAATTTGATGCTCGTAGTGATGAAGGAGTTTTTGTTGGTTATTCCGATCATAGTAAAGCCTATAAAGTTTATAACAAAAGGACCATGAAAATGGAAGAAAGCGTTCATGTAATATTTGACGAATCTAGTCTTTTTGTGTCAAACACACAAGTTGATGATGAGGATGATGAATATGATGATGATTTTGAGATTGGTATGATACGACATGAAATGGATCAAGTGGTAGAAGAAGGTTTGAGCAACAGTTGGAACCACATTTGCATGAGGAGGATGCGCAAAATTTAGGGGAACTAATCGTCCTCCTACACAAGATGATGCTACCTCATCCAGGGGGAACAAGGATGGTGAAGAACAGCCCAACCTAATCATAAACGAACCACAATCACCTCCTTCAAACATTTCTCATGCAACGAGTCCCCTCATCATTACGGACATGCAAACAACCCGAATCTTCTAACTCACTTATTCCCAAGAAATGGAAACACCAAAGCTCACATCCATTATCAAACTTAACCAGTGACCTAACCTCTGGAATAAAAACCAGATCATCGCTTCAAAATTTCTGTGCACACAATGCTTTCATCTCAAAAATCGAACTGACCATGTCACAAAGAGCCTTGACGATGAATGCTTTGGATGATTGCAATGCAAGAGGAATTGGAGCAATTTGAAAGGAACAAGGTATGGCATCTTGTCCCTAGGCCCTCTCAACGCGTCTTTGTAATTGGTACACGGTGGGTCTTTCGCAATAAGCTAGATGATGTTGGAGAAATCGTAAGGAATAAAGCTAGACTAGTGGTGCAAGGTTTTAACCAACAAGAAGGAATTGATTACGATGAAACCTTTGCACCGGTAGCTAGGCTTGAAGCCATACGAATGCTTGTAGCTTTTGCGTCTTTTCATGGTATAAAGCTTTTTCAAATGGATGTCAAAACTGCATTTTTAAATGGATACCTTGATGAAGAAGTGTTCGTTGAACAACCTCCAGGCTTTATAAACAACGAGTTTCCCAACCACGTTTTTAAACTAGATAAAGCACTCTATGGTTTAAAACAGGCTCCTAGGGCTTGGTATGATAGGCTTTCAAAGTTTCTATTGGAAAATGGTTTCATACGTGGGTCCGTGGATAAAACGTTGTTTATCAAGTCACAAGGAAATGAATCGTTGCTTGTGCAAGTATATGTCGATGACATTATTTTTGGTGCAACTAACAATGTTCTTTATAAGTACTTTTCTGATTTGATGACTTCGGAATTTGAAATGAGTATGATGGGAGAACTTGGATTCTTTCTTGGTCTTCAAATCAAACAATGTGAAAATGGAACGATGATTCATCAACAAAAGTACTTAAAGGAAATGCTAAGTAAGTTTGGGTTGACTAACTCTAATCCTATGCCTACACCAATGGTGTCTAAAGTCAAGCTTGACAAAGACGAAAACGGTAAGAGCATTAGTGAAAAGGTATATCGAGGTATGATCGGTTCCTTACTTTACTTAACCGCTAGTCGACCCGACATACAATTTAGTGTGTGTGCTTGTGCCCGTTTCCAATCAAATCCTAAAGAATCTCATTTCAAAGCCGTCAAACGGATTTTTAGGTATTTGATTGGAACACAAGGACTATATCTTTGGTACCCAACTCACTACGAACTTGATCTTGTAGGTTTTTCGGATGCGGACTATGCCGGTGATACATTGGATAGGAAAAGCACTTCGGGCATTGCTACATTCCTAGGACCATGTCTCATTTCATGGGCTTCGAAGAAACAAAACACCGTTGCATTGTCCACGGCCGAAAGCGAATATGTGAGTGCCGCTCTATGTTGTGCACAAATTCTTTGGGTACGTCAACAATTGCATGATTATGGCCTTACTTTCGAGACTACCCCTATTTTTTGTGACAACACTAGTGCAATTAATATATCAAAGAATCCTATACAACACTCACGAACTAAACACATCGACATACGACATCATTTTCTACGTGATCAAGTTGAGAAAGGTCATATTTGTCTAAGTTTTTGTAAAACGGAAAATCAAATTGCGGACATTCTTACAAAACCGTTAGAAAGAGAACAATTCGAAAGACTTCGGTCGGAAATTGGTTTATTAGGTGACATACCGCTAAATTAAAATACGTTTTCCAATGATTGATTAGAAGGAGGATTTACATGAAATTAAATGTTAGTTAACATGGTATAATACATGCAAATGTCGACCAAATGAAATTGACAAATTTAATGAGTGCACTTGAGTTGTTTTTGCATTGAGCTTCCAAAAATCCACTTTATGTCCCATCACTTAAAAGCCTACACCCTAGCCTCACATTATCAACACTCAACCGTCCCTCACCTAGAATAACTACACCATCCCCTCATTTACTTTCATGTTTCCACTAAACACACCCTATTACCCACTAAATAAACAACCACCCTCACCTTTTTCGGTTTCCCAAAAACCGTCAAAACCATTTCCCCTTCCACTCTCTTAAAATGCCTCCAAGATTTTCAAAAGAAGTCCTTCAACTCAGAGATACATTTAATCCAAAATTCATTGCCAAAAAGATGGCTCCCAAAACCGCTGCCAAACCAAAAGAGATCGCCTCTGCCACTGCCAAACCAACCGTTGCACGAAAGAAGACAACCGCCAAAAGGGGCGGTGGTCGTGGCAGAGGAGGAAGAAGTAGGAATCCTCCTATTTCTCTCCAATTAGATGCGGAGGTGGACATTGACACCGATGAAGAAGACTCCGGTTCTAAGGGAACCAAAACGAATGAAGATGTTGAAAAATCAAGTGATGTTGTCGAAACAAGTGAAAAGGGAAATCACTCAAGTGAGATGAAAGAGGGGGAACTTGAAGGAGAGAAATCAAAAGAGGGAAACAAAGAAAAAGAAAGTGAGGAAAAATCAGAGAAATCAAAAGAAAGTGAGGAAAAATCAAAAGAAAGTAAAGAAAAATTAGAGGAAAAAGAAAAGGAAAGTGAGGAAAAATCAAAAGAAAATCAAGGGGATTCAAAAGAAAAAGAAAAGAAGGAGAAGAGTGACGATGAGAAAGATGTTGTTGAAAAGAATGATGATGATGTACTATTGAAAGATTTGGTGAGTGAAACTTTAGAGAAGGATAAGAGGAGTGAGAGTGATGCAACGGAGGCCTCCACTGTTGAAAGGGAAATCGGTTCCAATGCTGAAAAAATCGATTATGAAGTTGTTGATGTTGAAGATCGTGATGATACCACAATGGTGTTTGATGATGGGCTTGACCCATTGTTCTCAAAACCTGCATCACGAACCCGGTCCAAGAGAAAGATGCTTGAAATATTTGGTGATGATGACGAGGATGTGACCCCGGAGGCATCCCCTCCAAAACCCAAGGTTACTCAAAGAAAAAGGGGATCCGGGTCAAGAACCAAAGCAACCAAAAGGGCTCGTTATCATCGGGATTTGCCGAGCATAGATGAAAATGAGATCATTGAGGAGAAAGTTCCTCTCAACACTTGCATGGATCTTGTCATTGCTCCCTTTGCCGAATCATTCAAGAATGACATCTTCAACCATCTTAATTCTCTTGATCTCCCGGAGGAGATCTTCAAGATATGTCACGGTATCTTTGATTTGTTGCTTCCACAAAGGAAGGCGCTATAAGAAATCCTGGTATGACACATCTCTTGCTTTCAAATACTTCAAAGAGGCCATGTATGCACAGGGTTGGGTGAATCTGTTGGACAAATATAGTCCCATGTATTTGTCCGAAGTCATCCAATTCTATGCAACAGTCAAGGTGGATGTTGAATCTGGAACTCTCTCAGCCTTTATCAATCAGAAACCCTTTGTCCTAACCATTGACCAACTTGCTACTCATCTTGATATCTGTAATGTCGGGCTTACTTCTTTCCCAAAACGTGATTGGGGTGAAATTGATGAGGTTACATCTACCCAGGTCATGAAGGTTCTTCGACCTCATGATGATGATGGCCCTACCAACATATATGCCTTTGAATTAACCGCACCCATTCGGTTCATCTTTAACCTGGTTTTTCGTAACCTTGTCCCTTCCAACAATAGCCGTGGGAGATGTTCTCTTCTTGACATGCTCCTCATTCATCACATTGTTAAGCACAAACCCATTAACCTTCCTCGCCTTATGTTTCACCGAATACTTGAGATGTCCACTGAGTTCCAAAGCGGCAATTTTGACAAAAATGCCGTAGTTCCTTATGGTATGTGGCTCTCGATAATTTTTATGAGGGAAGGGTTGGTGTTGAAGGGAAGCCCTGCTATTGAGAAATTAAGTGATGAGATGACACCGGGCCTTCTTTCTCGGATGAATTTGGAGATCAAGAATGGCAAATTGGAAAGAAAAAATCAGTCGGGTTCTACAGTGGGTTCTACCGTTGAAATGGGTGTGGTCCTTGCCAAGTTGGATGAGCTCCTTGGGATTGTGAACCGGTTGGTCAAAGAACAGGGCAAGTTGAGGGATGAAGTTGGTGATCTTCGCACCATGAATGAAGATCTCCTTGAACGTTTTCAGAATGCCTCCTAAACTCATGCCTCTTTAACCCGTCTCTCCTTTTGAACTTTGGCTCTTTGTTTCGTTTTCAGACACTCTCTTGCACCTTCGGTTGTTTGTTTTTATCTTGCTTGAACTATTTGCGTGTGTTTTAATCGTGTTGCTTGCCTTTTGGACATGTTTTCTCCTCCTTTGACGATGTCAAGAGGGGGAAGTAGTTTAAATTATGCTATGTGTGATCTTCTAACTCTTAGGCTAACGTTCACCTTAATTATGTCTTAGCTTCCATGATTAGATGTTTTACTTTGGCCAAGCATGTTGCACCTTTCGAATACCTTGATCATGTTTATTAATTATGTTTATGTTGAAATTGACCAAAGACCGACTAACCATGGGCTAAGGGGGAATATCACACATGTTTGGACTTGTCATCATCAAAGGGGGAATTTGTTAGAACACATTAGATTGATGATGCCAAGTCCCCTTGTTATTTGATTGTTTGCTCTTAGTTGAACTACTTAGTGAATGAAGCAATCAAATGGACTTTCAACAATGATTCAAGATGATCAAGCCAATCAAGGAAGTCAAGACAATGATACTTTCCAAAGCCATAGTCGATATATGTAAGAGTAAGTGTAACATTCTCATTTTAGTCAAGTAATAGCAAAACCATGCAACGGTACATGTCATCCGTGGTTTCGGTACTATCATACGGAGGAGTTTTCGTCCAAATGTTTTTAAGTGTCAAAACTTTGCAAACTTTAAATCTTAAACATTTGAATTTTCAGAAACTTGAAAACAATCTGAAATTTTGGAGTTACAAGCCCACTTGACTAAGCCTCTAGATTTGTGCAAACACCTTTTACCAAAATGGCAAAGAAGACTTGTCAAACTTCTAAAGTAAGAAAGGCTTTTTGCCATTTCGGTAAATTGTCACATGTTGAGTGTAGAAGCTTAAGTTTCTGATTTCTTAAGCCCCAAACCTACAAGTCTAACACTTACCATCACTCAAAGCTATCATTTTAATATTGGATTTAATCTTTCAAAGTGTACTTACCTAAGACTTAAATCCACTATAAATAGAGTGTCTTAGTCACATTTATTTCTTAAGACTTCCAAAGCATTTATTGTAAAAACCTTGCAAATCATTTGTGCATTAAAAGCTTTATTCTTCAAGCATTTGCAAAACGTTTTTCTGGTTTTAAGTCTTCAAAATTGTTTTCAAAAAGTCAGAAAAACCTCCAAGTATCGATTCATTGATCTTGTGACATGATGAGTTTGTTCCATGATTCTCGTGTTAGATCTTCATTGTAATCTCCATGTTCATTTAAGTGAACTCTTGAGATTCAAGATTCTGTAACACCTTGAGATAGAACCCATAAACTCTTGAAGCGGAGTAGCTTTAAGTTTGAGTGCAACCGGAGTAGGTTGGCGAGTTATTTTCATTGTAAGGGGTTTAGTAAGTTTGAGTAAATTTCTAAACAAGCAATAAAATAACGGTTGGACGTAGGCCTCGGAGTAGAGGCTGAACCAATTTTTTAAAATGTCGTTTGTTTGTTCATTTACTTTTACGTTCTTCCACTTTGCTATTTCTCGCATGTACCTAATCAAGTTACGTGTCACGATCCTATACCGTGACATAGAACTGCTGTATCTTCTTGTGAACTTACCTTCAATTAAGTTTCTCAAGTCTTGTACTTCTTTATTCTTAGCTTAAAATAGTTAATTAACTAAGTTAAGAATAAAATTTTAAAAAAGGTACACCTAATTCACCCCCTCCCCCTCTTAGGTGTTAATCGTTCTTAACTCTTCATAGCACAAATCCAAAAGTCTATTATATGGTGCAATGGTGCATGGATTAGAGAAGCCAAAAGCCAATATACCGCCACAACAAACGACGGATACCGTGCCTCTATCCAACGGCGGCAACGATTTAAACAAATCCTAATTTAATTAGTGTAAATCAATTTCTTAATTTGATATAATATAATTAATAAAATTAAGAAATAGAATTATTATTTAATCGATATTAGAATTAGCATGACGTATGTGATTAATTTTGTAGAATTTAATTAATTTTGCGAGAGAGAGAATTAGAGATACTTAGAGAGAGTGAGGGTTAGATAGAATTAGGCAAATGGCATATTATGGAAAATAATGGAAAAAAAAATCTATGAATGAGTAAAACCCGTACAAAAATGAACAATTACGTATTGGGGGTAATGACCGAACATTAAGTAGTTTATCGGAGTAGTTAGCCAAGGGTATTTAACCATTTAACTTCACAAGTTCATTGAATTTAATGAGGTGGTGAATCATTTTTACGGTTAGGTATAGTTTGGTGGATTAAGGAATTAGAATTACAATTCAAAATTTAATTCTTTTGAATTATTTTCCTATAAACAACTCACACTTCTTTGATAAAATCATTTGGTTGCTATCGTAAAATTTCACAAAAGTTATCAATTACCTAGAGAAATTAGTAAAATCAATTCCCCCCTAAATAAGTAGGAAAAATTGACAAGAATAATCCCACCTTTAAGCCATCTTCCCAAAATGATCCCACCTTTTAATAATCCAAAAGTAATCCAAGCTTTTACCCCCATCTTCTTTAAACAATCCCTTCATAAAAGTGACTTATTATAAGAGGTGTAATATGGTTGTGTTTAAATTATGTTTTAATTACCTGCTTCTACTAACCATTTCTCACTACTTTAAATCTTGTAAAACAAAACATTACTAAACGTTGCTAGTTTGCTACCCATTTACTAACCATAAACACAAAATAGTTGCGCCATATGTAGCGTAGTATTGAATTAATGTGGACAAAATTTGCACAAGGAATGGACTGAACAATGGACATCAAATAAACCAATAACCTAGTTTCTAACTTTCTTTGGTTGGTAAAATTCCCCTGCTTTTGCAATTCATGTGCGTGATCAACCTCTCTCGAGCACTTCCTTCTGCCAAATGAAAGAAATGGGGTCTTTCTAATGGTGTATTTTTTTAACATTTGATCTCTCTGGAAATTTGTTTAGAGTATTTTAGGGATAAAGAGAGTGGGAGAAGAAGAGATGAAAGAAGATAAAAATAAAAAATCTAAAAAGGACAATAAATAATAGTTTGAAACCGTTCAATCAGGTGACAGGTAAAAGAGATTGTTTAAAGAAGATGGGGTTAAAAGATGGAATTATTTTCGGATTATTGAAAGGTGGGATTATTTTGGGAAGATGACGTAAAGGTCGGATTATTACCGTTAATTTATCCTAATAAGTATTGAAAATTTCTAGCAATATTGAATACATGCATTTTACAATAAAAATTAGCAACCAAATAATTTCTCATTCTGGAGAAAATGTTCAATTGTACAAAACAACTTTTTAGCATAAAAAATTTATAATCAGTATATTATAGAGATGGAGTGTAACACCCCTCATACCAAGGTACCTTATCAAGGACTATCCTAGTATGAAAGGCTGGTATGTGGATTGTTCGACTGGCACGCTTGAGCACAGCCCATGGCTTATTTTAGCACGACATGAGATTGGCACGACACGGCACGCTATGGTTGTGGCCCGGGCATGGGCCAAAGTTTGAAAAAGAAGATTATGTCTAGCTGAGGCACGACACGACAACATATGGTTGTGCCAGGACCACTGATGAGTGCCCATTTTGTGTCAATTTCATCCTTCTTCTCTATGCATATTTCCTGATCATACGCGGTTTTTGACCCTTTTAGCCCCATTTTGTAGCTTTAGTCCCGTACTATGAGCTTTATGTTCCTCATTGCAGGTTTTTGCATCAGGAAGAGGGCTAAAGGAGCTAGCTAAGGAGCTTACAAGGCGTGCATAGAGAAGAAGAGTGAAGAAGAAGAGAAGCAGGACTTCCGGCCGGTCCACCGGCTGGGAGTCCCCATATACGAGTGTTGAAGTTGAAGAGGTGAAGGAAGACTCCAAGCCGGCTAGACGGCAGTCGGTCAACCGGCTGGAAGTCCTCCCCCTGGGCCGGTCCAGAGCCGGCAGCCGGTCCACCGGCTCACCACACCTGAAGATTTAGAATTGACACCAAAAATTTCCAGCGGGTTTTGAGCCGGTCCTCCAACCGGCGGTCGGTTGACCGGCTCAAACTCCTTTCCCCCGCATTTTGAACTTCATTGTAATTTTTGACCTAAATGAGTGTAAACTATAAGTACCCCTCCTTTATTCATTTTCGACACACAACCTTAGATCTAAAAACTTTCCTTAATTTATGCAATCTTTCCCTAATTAAAGCATTAATCTTTCCTTAATCAATATTTATTATTATTAATCATTTAGTAAAATTAGTTTAGTAGTAGTATTTGTCAATTGTTTACCTTTGGTTTCTTGGATTGTATTGGGAGATATTGAAGGATTCTCTTCATTAATTCAATCAAAGCAATCATCTTTACTCTTTGTTGGTACATCTCTTCTCTTATTTACTTGGTTAATCAATTGTTTACATTTTAACTTGTCTTTTATCATTGTTGGAATCTGCTATGTCATCTCTTTTTGTTATTTGTTCTTTTCCATTTATTTGCTTGAACAATTTGAACATGACTGAGTAGTAATCTTTTTAGGGTTTAGGGGAAGTCTAAATGGGATTATTGGGCATGATTGTTTGATTATTTGGGGTTTTGGTGATTTGTTTATCTTTCTCAACATAGCACACAAGGTGTTTGATGATTTGCATGAGTGAAAGCTTGTGCCTTTTTTCATTATTGCTTAATTCCTCCATTGAATGAAAGTTTGTGATGGTCTTGTTGCATGTTTAAGAAAAGTGTGATGCTTAATGAGAGTTAGTAATCACCTTTTAGGATAATCGAGACATCGATTCACCATCCTAGGATAAACTTTCACCTTGGACCCTTTAAATCATCTTGTTTGTCCCTGTAACACCCCCATACTCCAAGTGCCTTACCAGGACCACTCAGGTATGAAGACATTACCATCTCGGTTACCCGAGGCAATGATAATCAAACAACAATAAAGAAACAACATTTATTATAAATAGTTTAACGAATAGTTACAAACCATGAAACCAACTAAAAGTGCGATACATTATTCTCAAATGACTGTCTAACTGAAAATTAAATAAACTAAGGCTACAGCGGAAGACTCCTATCGTCATGTCGTGGCATCCCAAATATCCCAAGATTTCATCTCAATACCGCTCAATATCTGCTCACCATCCCCGAATGGATCACCGCAGGTTTACAAAACAACACCGGGGTCAGTACTAATCACACAATCAATATAGATAACAATAATAAGATAAACAGACAGCTGAACTGTCACACACACACACACACACACACACACACACACACACACACACACACACACACACACACACAAACTCCCATCATCTCAATACTGACTGTCCACTGGACCAGCCCTGCCAGTGGGGGACCGCAGCCGTTCCCACCTAAGCCCCGCTCATCATACCGAGCGATAATCCTGTCCCATTAATGTGCACATCCCCTTCCGTGGCGGGTTCCACGAAGGGCGAAACTAGGGCGTGAAGTCACTCCCGCAAGTGACCCCACTCAGCCGAGAACGCATCTCGAGAACCGTCAACAAAGAATCACAACCACAAACACAAGACAATCATCATATCAAACAACTAACTACAAAGACATCACCAATATCCCATTATGGGACTAATACCGAGTAGAAATCCTACCCGGAAAGCACAACAAGCGACGGTATCTACAAAATGTATCAAAACGCCTCTTCTACGAATCCTCCTCCTATCACATAACACATAGAGACTACACATCACATACTACACACAAAACCCCCAATCCCTAAATTAGGGTTTAACCAATCTTAAGAAAGCATTATAAAAATTATGTTAAAAGCTTACCCTTGACGCAAGGAACTCAACGATACGAATTACGACAAGAACTGACCGTCAGAACTCCGGGAATTGCTAAGAATGCGATTAGGAAGATGAAGTGGCTGCTTTCTCTCTTAAACAGGGTTTTAGGTTTTGTAAAAGTGATTTAAAACAATGACGATTATGTTTAAATACCTTAATCGCATAATTAACAAAACCCGAGAAAACTCCCCGTAAAACCGGACGCTCGATCGAGTACCCAAGGTACTCGATCGAGTACCCCCTTACTCGATCGAGTGCCCCAGCTACTCGATCGAGTACCCAACAGGTCAGAAACTATTTTATTTCGCAACTTACCCTTACTCGACAGAGTAAGGGCTACTCGATAGAGTACCCCAAGACATATAAATACGGAGTATTACAGTCTTCCCTCCTTAAAAGGAACTTCGTCCCCGAAGTTCAAACCACTACCAAACAAAGGTACTCCCACAACATTCCCGACTCAGAAGTCAAACAAAATTTTAACATAACATAAAACATGATACTAACCCAACTCATCCCGACAAACATACCGACACTACCTATAAAAGGTGTATAAAACTCTTAAAACTGCTCGCGATCATCTCCTACCCCCCTAAAAGAAACAAGGTTACGTCCCCGTAACCATACATACCTGATCAAAAAGGAAAGGGTAACGCTCTTTCATGATATCCTCTGCCTCCCATGTAGCTTCCTCAGTCTCGTGGTTAGACCAGAGGATCTTAAGCAAAAATGTCTCACCACTCCTAGTCTTCCTAACCTTTCGGTCTAGAATCTGCTTAGGCACCTCCAGATATGATAAAGACTCATCTAGCTCTAAGCTCTCTGCCTCCAACACATGCGACGGGTCACTCACATACTTCCGCAGCTGCGATACATGAAACACATTATGCACTCTCTCCAACGCAGCTGGTAAAGTCAAACGATAAGCAACTTCCCCAACTCGCTCTAAGATCTCATAAGGCCCTATAAACTTCTGACTTAACTTGCCTTTCTTCCCAAATCTCATAACTCCACGCATCGGAGACACTTTCAGAAGAACCTTGTCCCCAACTTGAAACTCTATGTCCCGACGATGTAGATCTCGCATAACTCTTTTGTCGATCCCGGGCGCTCTCATCCGTTCCCCGATCATCTTAACTGCTCCACCATCTCATGCACCATCTCTGGTCCTAAAACCACTCGCCTCGGACTATCGTCCCAACAGATTGGACTCCTACCTCTCCTCCCATACAAAGCCTCAAACGGTGCCATACCAATACGGTGTGATAGCATTTTGTTGTAAGAAAACTCTATCAAGTCCAACCTCTCGCTCCCAAATTACCACCAAAATCCATCACACAAGCTCGCAACATATCCTCAAGAGTATTGATTGTTCTCTCGATCTGCCTGTCTGTCGCAGGGGATGAAATGTCTTTGTACTCATCTTCAAAGTTGTTCCCAACGATTCCTGCAACTCCTTCCAAAACCTCGATATAAACCTCGCATCTCTGTCAGACACTATGTCCTTAGGGACTCCATGTAACTTAAGCACGTTCTTTCGATAGGCCATAGCCAGTTGTGCCTTAGTCCATGTATCTTTCATTGGAACAAAGTGAGCTGACTTGGTCAAACGATCCACTATTACCCAAATCATGTTGTTACCTTGTTGACTCTTAGGCAAACCCACAATGAAATCCATGGAAATGGATTCCTACTTCCACTCAGGCACCTCTAAAGACTGAATCTTACCTTGTGGTCTTCTCTGTTCCCCTTTAACTCTTTGGCATGTCAAACAACGGGACACAAACTCAGCTGTCTCTTTCTTCAACCCAGGCCACCAAAACGTTTTCTTCAAATCCTTGTATAGCTTGTCTCCACCTGGATGAACTGAGTATGGTGTGCAATGCGCTTCTGTCATGATCGTCTTTTTCAACTCCTCATCATTAGGAACACACCACCTACCATCAAACCTCAAACTACCATCTGTATGAATAGAAAACCGGGACGCTGTCCCTTTCTCTACTCCAGCTCTCCACTCCACTATCTTAGGATCCAAAGCCTGTTTATCCCGAATATCATCATAAAGCTCAAGCTGTACTGTCATATCGCCCATGGCAACTCCTTTCTGCATCATATGTATCCCAAAGCTCGCTACCTCATCCCTCAGCCTCATCAAAGATAGAGCTGTACACAAGGAATGTACACTCTTCCTACTCAAAGCATCAGCTACAACGTTGGCCTTCCTTTCATGGTAGATGATTTCCATGTCGTAGTCGCCAACCAACTACATCCACCTCCTCTGTCTCATGTTCAACTCCTTTTGCGTGAAGATGTACTTAAGACTCTTGTGATCAGAAAATACCTTAAAGATTGCTCCATAAAGGTAATGTCTCCAAATCTTGAGAGCAAATACCACTGCACCCAACTCCAGATCATGGGTAGGGTAGTTCTCCTCATAAGGCTTCAACTGCCTAGAAGCATAGGCAATCACTTTACCATTCTGCATCAACACACATCCCAGCCCATTCTTCGAGGCATCTGTATAAACCTCAAAATTCTCGCTCCCTTCAGTAATGCGAGGACAGGAGCCGTGGTCAAACGCTCCTTTAATGTTTGGAACGCCGTCTCACAACTCTCATCCCAACGAAAACTGTTCTCTTTCCTCATCAACGCTGTCATCGGTCTAGCTATCTTGGAGAAATCTTTCACGAACCGTCTATAGTATCCAAATAAACCCAAGAAACTCCTAACCTCAAAGAACATTCTTCTGTGCTTCCCACTTTGTCACCGCCTCAATCTTCGCCGGATCCACACTACCCCATCTTTAGAGATCACATGCCCCGGAAAAAAGCAACTTTCTCTAACCGTAACTCACACTTGGACAAATTAGCATACAACTCATGATCCCTCAAAGTCCGCAACACGATCCTCAGATGCTCCTCATGCTCCTCCTTAGTCTTAGAGTAGACTAAGATATCATCGATAAACACTACTACAAATGGTCCAAGAACTGTCTCAAGATTTTATTCATCAAATCCATAAACACCGCCGCGCATTAGACAAACCAAACGGCATCACCACATACTCATAATGGCCATACCTTGACGTGAAAGTCAGTCTTTGGTATATCCATCTCTCTAATCTTCACCGATGGTACCCCGACCTCAAATCAATCTTAGAAAAGATCACAGCACCGCTCACCGATCAAACAGTCATCTATCCTTGGCAAAGGATACTTGTTCTTTATCGTCACACGGTTCGGCTCCCTGTAATCTATGCATAGCCTCAAACTCCCATCTTTCTTCTTCACGAAAAGAACCGGTGCTCCCCAAGGCGATACACTTGGTCTAATGTATCCCTTCTCTATCAAATCATCCAACTGCTTCCTAAGCTCCTCCATCTCCTTAGGACCCATACGGTACGGTACCTTAGAGATTGGCCCCGTCCCTGGCTTCAATTCAACGGTGAAGTCTATCTCCCTCTTCGGTGGCAACCCCTAATCTCCTCTCGAAAACGTCTGCAAACTCTCCCACCACCGGTATCTCATCAACTGTCGGAATCTCTATCCGGTCATCTCTCACATGGCACAAGATCAAAGGACATCCCTTCCTCGGATAAGACTTCAAGGTAACAAACTGAATCAACTTAACCTTGGGTTTGACTAGAAACCCACGGTAAGACACACTAACACCCTTTGGACCTCTTAAGGACACTTTCTTTTGATGACAGTCTATCTTAGCTTTATACTTTCCTAACCAATCCATCCCAACTATCATCTCAAAACCGTTAAAAGGAAACTCTAGCAAGTCTACAGGGAAATCAACTTGCCCAACTATCAAAGATACATCCCTAAACAACCTCCCACACGATACAGACTCACCCGAAGGTATGAAAACTTGCTCACTAACAGACTCATATACTCTCAAACCCAACTGTTTAACATGACTCGAAAACACAAACGACTGAGAAGCCCCCGAATCAAACAAAATAAACGTAGGAATACCGTTAACAAGGAATGTGCCGGTGATAACGTGCGCATCCTCCTCAACCGCCTTCTTCTCCATCATGAACAACTTGCCATCGGTCTTCCGCCCACCTCCCGGACAAGATCTTGGGCCGACGCGGTCGGCTTAGCACCCGACCCTTGATTGTTGTTGTTGTTCGTCGGTGTCTTCGATAAGAATTACCGCCGTTGCGGTTGCCTCCACTCGTAACTCGACTTCCCGATTTGGCCATGATCCACCGTAGGTCCGTTGCTTGCGAAGCTCGTGCGTCTCGAAAGATCTCGATGCACTCGTGCACTCATGTCTCTTGTGGCCTACACCACCACAACCAAAGCAGGTCACTCCCCAACTATTACTCACACTCCCACGGCCGCGCCCAAAGGAAGCCCCAAAGACTAAACCCGGACCAAAGAAAAATCCCTTAGATTGATTGTGGTTGCCTTTCTTGTGATTCGATTGGCCACCACCCTCGCTCTCGGACTTCCTCTTCTCACCACCTAACCTCTCCCGAGCCATCTCCACCAACCTCTCGCTCTTCCACCCTCTCATAAGCTTCCTTAACATCGGTAAGGATCCCCACGGGTAACTTATCCATAATCGTGGTAGTCAACCCTCTTTCAAACCTCAATGCCAGGTTCTCCTCACTCAAACCCATATCCTCGATACCTGGACTTCTCATTGAACTGTCTCGTAGTACTCGGCTCACCGACATCTCGGATCATCTTAAACTTATCAAACTCTTCCCTCAACTTACTCCTTACATGCTCCGCATTTAAACTCCTTCCTCACAAAATTTCTACGAAACTCCTCCCAAGGTATAGCAGGTAAGCCTTGGTTGGTGTATATCTCCTTAGCACTCACCTTCACCGAATCCCACCACTTGCACGCTTTGCCTCCCTCGGATAGAACGCAGCCTGTTCCACTCTCATCTCATCAGGACAATGAACCAAGTCTAAGATGTTCTCCATCTCTCTCAGCCAACTATCAAGGAGGTTAGGTTCCCCAACCCCTTTGTATTCCTTCGGGTTAAACCTCGCAATGTAGAGGCTGATTTTAGAATGATCAACCTCCTTCTCCTTACTCTTATCCTTGTCCTCATTCACTCTCTTCAGGGTCTCAGTAAGAGCATCCTGGTGCTCTAACATCTTAACGATGTCATCCACGGTCATAAGCTCAACTCTCGCGTACAAAGCAGTTCTCTTGGGCGACATCTTGAAACTATACATATATAAGAAAAGGGATAGATATGAACATACGTACTAAACTTCAAAACACGAAGACGCGGCCCCCAGAACCTACTCGATCGAGTTCCCAAATCCACTCGATCGAGTAACGGGCTACTCGATCGAGTGCCCCACGTACTCGATCGAGTACCCAAACTCCAGAACCAAACAGACCTTCTGATCTCTTTCCTACTCGATCGAGTATCTAGGCTACTCGATCGAGTGACCCCCTACTCGATCGAGTACCCCTAGTTACTCGATCGAGTGCCCCAAAACTCGATTCTCGACTCAAAATCGCCAAAAACCCACCCGATCGAGTCAGTCCCACTCGATCGAGTAACACTAATTCGTAAGAGCTACCCGCATGTTACGTCATATGCTAACATGTTAAACTTTATAAATCACATATTATATCATAACGATCATGCTATTAATTGCCACGCTGTAAAACATTTAACATGCTATCATTTCATCAACAGTTTCTATATATCATCACTTTTCTTTCACCTTCTCAACTTCCAACTTCGAACATCCAACAATCAACACATTCCATCAAATTTGTAAACAAGTTAACCAAACACACATACAACTCGACAAACACTTCCCCCATGTGACCGGTTCAAAGTTGTAGGGCGACCCCCGCGACTTTAGGACGTCTCCCAAGCCTTTGCACTAGCTCCTACAACTTTTACCCCGGGTTCATTTTAATTGACTCCCTATGTTCATTAAGTTCATTGGTTACGAGTTTCGGATCGTCGCTCGATACCATTTGTAACACCCCCATACTCCAAGTGCCTTACCAGGACCACTCAGGTATGAAGACATTACCATCTCGGTTACCCGAGGCAATGATAATCAAACAACAATAAAGAAACAACATTTATTATAAATAGTTTAACGAATAGTTACAAACCATGAAACCAACTAAAAGTGCGATACATTATTCTCAAATGACTGTCTAACTGAAAATTAAATAAACTAAGGCTACAGTTGAAGACTCCTATCGTCATGTCGTGGCATCCCACTATCCAAAGACTCATCTCAATACCGCTCAATATCTGCTCACCATCCCCGAATGGATCACCGCAGTTTACAAAACAACACCGGGTCGTATTAATCACACAATCAATATAGATAACAATAATAAGATAAACAAACAAATTAATCACACACACACACACACACACACACCAACTCCCATCATCTCAATACCGACCGTCCACCGGACCCGCCACAGCCCGATGGGGGACCGCACTGTTCCCACCTAAGCCCCGCTCATCATACCGAGCGATAACCCCGTCCCATTAATGTGCACATCCCCTTCCGTGGCGGGTTCCACGAAGGGCGAAACTAGGGCGTGAAGTCACTCCCGCAACTGACCCCACTCACCGAGAACGCATCTCGAGAACCGTCAACAAAGAATCACAACCACAAACACAAAGACAATCATCATATCAAACAACTAACTACAAAGACATCACCAATATCCCATTATGGGACTAATAATCGACAAGCGCACGGTATCTACAAATATCAAAACGCCTCTTCTACGAATCCTCCTCCTATCACATAACACATAGAGACTACACATCACATACTACACACAAAACCCCCAATCCCTAAATTAGGGTTTAACCAATCTTAACAAAGCATTATAAAAATTATGTTAAAAGCTTACCCTTGACGCAAGGAACTCAACGATACGAATTACGACAAGAACCGACCGTCGAACTCCGGAATTGCTAAGAATGCGATTAGGAAGATGAACTGGTTGCTTTCTCTCTTAAACGGGGTTTTAGGTTTTGTAAAAGTGATTTAAAACAATGACGATTATGTTTAAATACCTTAATCGCATAATTAACAAAACCCGAGAAAACTCCCGTAAAACCGGACACTCGATCGAGTACCCAAGGTACTCGATCGAGTACCCTCCTACTCGATCGAGTACCCCACTACTCGATCGAGTACCCAACAGGTCAGAAACTATTTTATTTCGCAACTTACCCTTACTCGACAGAGTAAGGGCTACTCGATAGAGTACCCCAAGACATATAAATACGGAGTATTACAGTCCCTTAGACCATTTGGATGAACCCGAAAGCCCTAGCCTTAAATCAATCGTATACACTTCCTCTTAATTGCTTGCATTAGTTACAACTAGTAGTTTAAACCAACTCATTTCCTTTCATTTTTTACCAGACTAGACTCCTATTAGGCTAAGTAGAAACCCCTCCATCCTCGTGATTCGACCCCAATTTACACACTAAATTGGGTTTAAATAATTGTTGGTGATAAGAGACTTGACCCTACCTACATCTTAACTCATCAAATGGCGCCGTTGTCGGGGATGGCGTTAGGTTATATTTAGTTTATCAAGAGTCTTAGCTTTAGTCTTATCTCACTTGTTAGTTTGTTTTAGTAGTTGTGTGTTTCATTGTAAAGTGTGTGATTTCTTGCCTTCCCCTAGTGTGAAAAGACACTAGGAGACTAACGGTTTATTGAGTGCATGCCTAGAAGGAACCACCAAGCTCTACTCTTCAACTCCGACCCCGAGAGGCTTTTTAGGACCTTGAGGACAAGGACTCTTGATAGAGTTCGGAACCCTCCACGGGCAATCATTGATAAAACAAATTCACACACCCCACAAAATATTGATACCACAACCACACTTCAACCAAACATCACAATTGAGACTCTACTAGAAGACCCTTTTCATAACTTCCCTATTCCACATAGCACACCTCAATCACCACCCCCTCATATACCAAATCCTCCACCACAAATGGCTCTACGAGATCACAACCGGCCTAACCCTAAAGCTAAATTTTGACAGATCGATAATAGAAGGTAATAAAGCTGCTTTAGGATATTCTATAAGAGATCACAATGGTAAAGTCAGTTTGTTGGGAGCAAAAAAAATGTGGATCCAATAGTATCCTTGTAGCGGAAGCTCTCGCTTTAAAAGAAGGTATTTTAGCAGCTAAATACTTAGGAATATCAAAAGTTAATTGTGGAGGGTGATAACTTATGTGTTATTAACTCGATTCGAGGTACTTGGTAAATTTCTAGTATTATCAAGGATGTGAAATTAGACCTTCATTTTTTCGATGAAATAATAATTAAACATTGCTTTCGTGAAGCCAACAAGGTTGCTGACTTCATGGCTTCTATTAGACATTCATGTCCAACTATTTCGAGGTGATTTGATAGCTGGTGGCTTCAACTTACCTCCCTAATTCGAAACATGTCCAACTCTTTCGAGGTGATTTGATAGCTGGTGGCTTCAACTTACCTTCCTAATTCGAAAGGATGAGATAGGTTGGTCCTATCCTAGAGGATCAACCTAATTTTCTTACTTAACCAAAAAAAAAAACATATTTTAGTTTTTTTTTACTGGTCACTTTTTGACAAAATTGAGTGTTTGACTGTTGGTACAATGGTACTCCTACTTCCCACTAAAATAACAGACAAATTAAACATACATTTTTGCTCATTGTTGCAACACAAATCAAATCCTTCTGTCAATGCGTTCATCTTTATCAACAAAAAGTTGAAACATTTGGCATGTTACCTTAGAATAATAAAGCGGACAAATCACATTTCACCAAAAAAAATAAAAAATAAAAAATAAAAAAATAAAGCGGACAAATACCCAATTACACCAAGATCATCATCAACCCTTTTCCTTCAAATGCGTTATGAAAAACACAACTTGTGAGCCCAACATTATAGATAAGTCTCATATCACATTCAACAAGTGTCCCTTAATTTGTAGGTGTATACCATTTCAAAATGGACCAAAGCCATACAATTCTGCTTGTTTCGAGTACCTTTGTTTTCTTGTATTGCATTCTGGACGGATTTTGAAATAAAATAATACTCTTATATTTACTATTTACTATTTTCTTTTCTATTTTCGTTTTCGAATTTTTCGGGTTTCTTCTCTATTTTCTTATTTGGAAGTGTTGTATAGTCAAAATTCAATTGCATGTAACGTAGTGTGTTTTGTGTGATCCAAATTCACCTTCTGATTTCTTGTCCAAAAAGGAAAGAGGAAGAAAATAGTAAATAGGAAAGAGTATAAGTATATCAATAGTGGCGGAGCTAGGATTTGCAGTTAGAAGAACGAACGGATAATGTCATAATGGCATAAGATTAACTTGAAAAACAGTTCAAAATTTTAACTGAAAATTTCAAATTTCTCATTTTTCAACGAGAACAAGCGCCCCTATTAACCTTTAGACCCTTTCCCACTAGGTATTAAGATTTGAGTGCTCAAAAAAGGGAGACTGGTTGGTAATTTATTCACTGAAATGTACATAAATTTTAATTGTCAGCAGAAAACGGGACTCCTCCCGTCATAATTGAATATGGTCCTCCACCGGTTGGAAACTTGCAATGTTGCATCAATTTATGTTTTGGAGTTAGCTGAAGAAAGCAAACAAATTGAAGAGCCTTAGTTTACAAGTTGCAGAAATGAACAAATTAGACTAAAAGTAGTAATTCCCAAAATGCCAAATTAAAGTAGGATCTTTTGTTGCTCTCCGTTCAAATAAACGTGGGTTTGTTGTCTACAAAGCCTACATCTATCGTCATTATTCACCAACGTAAACCTTGATATAGTGCGGAAATTTACGAGTCAAAATCATCTTCATTTCCTAAAAAGAAATAGAGAGTCCATTTTTTATCAACGGACGGGCGAGGTTGGATTCTATCAACATCGAACGGTTCACGATTTATACATAGAAAAAAAGGGTTAATAAAGTATGGAGATGATAATATTATTAAATGGATTCGTGAGAGAAAATGGAGAGGATCCTAATTGGAAATTTAGTCGCTTAATGATAATTTCATTCAAACACAATACTTACATAAAACAGTTTTCGGAAGTAATATGTTGAGACTACATGCAATTGACCGAAATATAAATACATATGCAACAGTTTTACACAAGTTTTTAGGTTGTTGATGCAAACTTTATTATCATCAAATATATCTCAAATCATAATACCACTCATGTACAAATTAGACAACATAAATAAAGATCGCGAGCATTAAACGTCGCTTATCTCCAAGACACCAACTATTCCTTTCGATTCAATCCATCTTTTAAAGGCATCACGACAATTTAAGAATGGTTTACAAAATTGAAATGACGATTATTTCCAATTTTGCTAAATGATACAAATTCCTCATAAACAGTTTAAATAACACACCGCGTTTTGTAAACAAGTTATTGACTTGTAGTACATATTTAGTTAACTACGAAGTACAAAATATGTCATTTCTTAATCCAGTTAATCCATCAATTAATCATGCCAATAAAACACTAGACATTTACCAAGACGTGAAGGAAACAACTTGTTCGAGATAAACATGTCATATTATTATCATCATATGTACGTGACCGCAACATCAACTTACAACATACTACAAGTAGTAAAATACTTATAGTTTGTCGATTAGATTCATTTCTATATACGGATTAACCATACAAATAAACCCGATATCTTACATAACATAATACAAACCCTACCCGAATAAAGTAAAAAAGGTAAAAAGGTAAAATCGTAAAATTACATTTACAACCGTGGTAAAGAAATCTACTGCCTTAGTTTTTTTTTTACCCTAGTGACAAAAAAAAAAAAAAAGACAACAGCTCCTCAAAAATTTCGCGGTAAAAAAAAACTAACACCAACTGTCATTTTTCCAATGTTTCCAATCTCGGTTTGAGTCTTGATCTCGGAGAGAAATTAATCTCAATCATCGATCACTGCTCGACGAACGCAGTCAATATCGCCTCAAAATACGATCGACCGTCAATAATAACGTAAATTGATCAGATCGACCGACCGGAATATTGAACCGCCACGTCATCACCCACCACTAAAATAATTTACACGATATTTCAACTAAGCTGGGGTCCACCATGAAGAAAATTCAGCGTACGGTAAACCAAGCAGGGAGGTGAGACCCCACGCGCCGGCAAAATTGAGTCACGCGCCATTCAGAAACAAGAGGTGATCGACAAAGCGGACAGCTGAACTTCATCTGACCAATCCAACCGTCAAGGCAGTGCGTGTGGAACACGTGCCGGCAATTGAGCTCACGTACGTTGTCACGTTCTCGTAGTCCGCTTAAGCAGAAGATGCACGTGTCGTCGTTGACGTCATCGTCTTCGTCGGATTTGTCGTCGTCGGCGGCGGTGAAGGGTGAGGATAACGCGCCGCAGTGGACGGTGCTGTGGACGGCGGAGGAGACGGCGGAGAAGGAGTAGAAGAGGGAGCGGAGTTTGGTGATTGCGGTGGCGATTAGGGAGAGGAGAAGGAAGGGTAGGGAGTCGGATGCGACGTCGTTTAGTTGGCTTTGTAAACCCATGATTATTATTCTTTTAAGTATTATTTTAATAAGTTGGGAGTATTTGTGAAATTGTGATGGTAGTGTTTTGAGTTTAATGGAGGTGATGAAATGTTTGGTGGGTATGTGGGCTATATAAAGGGAGGAAGAAGAGAGAAGAAAGGAAATACACTCCTTAGTTTTTTTTGTCTGTTTTTAAGATGGATATATCTATTTTAAAAGCAAAATGTTATTTAACTCGTTTTGATCCTAAGCCTAAACTTGGCAAATGGGTGAACAAGGTTGGGTGTTGGTCGATCAATTTGGGTCGAGTTTGTTTCGAGGTTTGCAAAATACTGCTCTGTTGGGTCGCATCATCGGGTGTTGAGAAATTTTTGGGTTAATTATTATCAAGTTATTTAGGGTAATCAAACTGTGGCACAATAAACATTTGGGTCGGTTATATTAGGCAGGTCGATTCGAGTACGGGTTAATGTCGGGTCCTCGGTTGGGTCTCGGATCCAGTATGAATTGGATTTTTAGGGTCTATTAATTCGTGTCGGTTTAAATTTATCAAGCCTCCCTAGACCCTAGACCAGTTATTTTATAATATGCAGTATTACCTATGCGTTATTAAGAATGTATTACTCCCTCCAATTCCAAATTAACTTTTACAAATTACTTTCCTTCATTCAAAAAATTGTTAAAATTTATTTGAAATTCTTTTTTAAATCTCTTATCTATTAAAAGAATAGTTATTCACTTATTCTCATACTTTTTTCCTCAAAAATATATCTTTTTAAATAAATAAACTAATTATAATTAAGCATTCACTAAATAAAGAAACTAATAATTATGATTTATTTCATTAAATTACTATATTTTCATTAAAATTAAATTCTTGCTCAAATTATATTATTTTCATTAAAATTTAAACTATAATATTTTTAATTAAAATATAAATAAAATTTATAAATTGTTAGATCTCTTAAATGCTAGAAGTATTATTTGATAATGATTTGAACCTTATGTATAAAACAAAACTGTGAAACACAATTATTACTTTTGTAGCAAAAAAGAAAAATTGAGATAATTTATAAATATCATTATTATTACTTTTCCAGTAGGTCACCGTCTCCCACTAATTTAGTGGGAGACATAATATAGAAAAAAGAAAATTCATGGGTCCCCCACCCTATCATGTGAGAGATCTCTCAATAACGCTATATAATAAAAAGAAGAAAAATTGAGATAATTTATAAATTAAAATCATTATTTTTATGGTATAACTATATAAGAATATTTTCTGTAAAATACATTTTAGCACATTAATTAATTTTCAATTCCAACTTTTTTTTCTTAAACTAATGTACAATGACGAGAAATATAAACAATTCATAAGATACTACTATTATATAAGAAATTTATTTAAAATAAAAAAATTTATGTGTCATACATTTATTGCACGAGGTTAAACTAAGTAAACTACTAATATTTGATTGGAACATTTTAAGAGTGATTTATTAGAACATGAGAAGGGGGAGTGGGGGATAATGAAGTGTGTTATGTAGGGAAATAAGGGGTGTTGTGGGAAGGGAAATGAGGTGGGAGGTCATGTGAATAGGGGGTTGAAGACCATGTGTTGTGGGGACCTTTTGTTTTGTCTTTATTCTTTTTAATGTATTTTTGTATTTTTATGAAATGTTTTCTTTATGGTGACCTTATGACCATGTTTATCTTCAATTTGGAATTTGTACATTTGATGTGTAGTTTACTTCATGACCAACTTTGTCTTCTACTCAATTTATCCTCAAGATTTTTTATTTTATTTTTTAACTTGGGAATTTTGATCAAAGATAAAATAATGAGTGAAAAAAGCTTATTACTAACAAAAATAAAAATGCATGCATGGGTGACGAGACACAGTATTCAAGCGATAATCTAGTAGACAAGAGATGAGTAAGATTAATAATAATCTTGATTTTAGCTTGTATCCATGGGATTACGGGAATTTAGGTCAAAAACCTAATGCTCTTTAAGTGCACAATGATTATAATATTCGTATTATTCTTTCCGCATGATCATGTGCTTACTTTTTTTTTTATCTTTCCTAAAATATTTTAATTAAAGGTAAATAAATAATCAAAACTGAGAGATTACGAATAATATTGTCATGACACTAGTCATATTAATAAGGTGTCTTTTACTTTTCAAGTTTGAAAGGATTGTGTGCTTGTAACTTGAGTGGTCTTCGGGCCGGGCTCTTCTGGTCAGGCCCTGAACCGGCCAGAGGTAGGGGCGAGCTTGACCGGGCAGCCCTGTGTATTTTTTATTTTTTTACTATAATGGCGGGTTGTAATACTACGGTTTTCCTAAGCCTGGTACTCGGTCGAGTATGGCCTACTCGGTCGAGTAAGGGGTGTCGTAAATCCTAGTTTGGCTACTGCCCAGGAACACTCGGCCGAGTATAGTCTATACTCGACCGAGTATACGGTCTGACGGGTGTTTTTTCCGCGGTTTTGATTAAAATGATTAGAGATTATATATAATCGTTCGTCAGTTTCTCAAGCCATTTCTTCCAAAACATAAACTACGTTTCATTCTCCTCTAATCATCTTCATCAATTCCAAGGCAAAGGTCGTCGATTGTGGGTTCTAGCATCTTATTCCGTGTCAATCGTCGTAGTAAGTGTCTTATCCTTATTAATCTGTTGTCGTTCTTATAAGTTAACAAACCCTAGTTTGGGTTAATTTGGGGGTTTAGGGTTTGATCATCATATGTGTGTTGATTGTTGATTATCATTGTTGTAGGTGACGATGTGGTCTTTGTTATGCATATTGTATGATTGATTGCAGCATAGCGGATTGCGAAAAGGTAGGGTTTCCCTAGTCAATTTACTGTTAATTAATTTAAGAATGTGTTGTATTGTGTATGACTGTTTTCTGCTGATCATCGGAGTGTTGGTGTGGTGGTGGTGGTTGTGACGATGTTGTGATATTTGTGGTGGAGTCACTTGTGGGAGTGGCTTCACGCCCTAGTTCGCCCTCCGTGGAACCCGTCACGGGAGGGGATGTGCACATTAAGGGACAAGGTTATCGCTCGTTGATGAGCGAGATTTTGGTGGGGATTGGCTGCAGTCCCCCACTGGCGGCGTGGGCTACCTGTTGCGATGGGTAGTCTGGCAGGGCTACACACCTCGGTGTGTAGTCGGTTACTGGGTGAGATCGGGAGACTGGGGACGAAGGATGAATCAGCTGGTTACTTTATGCATTTGTCTTATTTTAATTATGCAGAACTGACCCCGTTGTTGTTTTATAAAATTTGTGGTGATCCATTCGGGGATGGTGAGCAGATTGTGACAGGTGATGCACTTGTTGAGCTTAGGGCAGTCATGGGAGAGTCACCACGCTGGATTAGTTATCACTGTCAAAAGTCTTAGCTGCTGTTTTGTAGTTGCTAGCATTTGGATATTACTTTTGTTGGATTTCTGAGACGATGTAACTTTTATAACTTTCGTATCTTAATAAATGTGTTGGACTGTTGCTTTTGATATATACTTACCTCGGGCAACCGAGATGGTAACAACCTTTCATGCTAGGATAGTCCTTGGTAAGGTACCTAAATGACAAATTTCAAATCCTACTGGGCCAAATTGCCTAAAATAACGAGCCAGGGGCAGGCCGGGTCGGGTCAGCCCGTGCTAATGGTCAAGTCTACTTGTAATTTTATAAAGCGTGTTTGCCTCGAAAAAAAAAGACTTTGAAAGAACCCTAAATGACAAATTTCAAATCCTACCTACAATTTGTTTGCATAATAAACAGAGTATCCGGTATGAACACAATCCCAAACAACAATTTATGCCTATTATTTATTGTTGTAGTTAAATGAAATGATCAAGAAATCATCATTATATATCACTATAGAGACTCCTAACCTAGGGGACGGTCAGCAGGGACGTTTTTCAATGTTTTTTGTTAAAATTTTGAACTTTTTTCCTGAATTTTCGTTATACTATTATCTATTCGCTCCTACTGAATATTTCAAAGGCTTTAACCTTGCCAATTTAAATCCCGACTTCACCACAAACTATCCACAATCACAGTTAATCTTATAAGAAATCTCAGCTAGGACTAGTGACAAATATTGTTGCTAAATAGAAGCACCTTTTTTTTCCTTCCTAAGTGGAGTATATACGAGTATTTTCCATTATATTATTGGTGGGAGAAGACTAAATTGGAAATTGACTAATTGACACCATGGCAAGGATGAAAGTAGGGCGTAAGACACGATTGGGTTTTAGAGTTTGGACGGTGGAAGACTTGGACATTCGAGACAACGACCACCAAACTATATGACATTGAAAGATTTCCCGTGATCTTCGCTAATTATTCCCCCCTTAAACCTTCATTTCTTTCATCTAACCACCTTCCCACTACTAATTACTACATAATTAATGCTACTTATCATTAAGTATTTCACAAGTAATATAATCACCTTATGAACATTTTTATGTAAAATCGTCTTACATAAATTTGTAGGTTACCACATAACAGTTCATATTTCTATATGTGACATTAGACTATTAGAGTTATTTACGGATTTTGTCGATCAGTGATGCCTCTTTAATAAATTTGAACAGTAGGCTTCCTTTGCGACGGATCGGATATTGCGACGGATATTATGTGAGTGGAAATGGGTAGAGGGGACAAGGTGGGCACCCACCCCATGTGCTTTGTCTCTCACCCTTATGGGTTTTTTGTGAGACGATATGGTATCTGTCGCAAGTTTGCGACGGATACCCTCCGTCATAAGGGAGAATTTGTGAAATTTGAAAGGTCAAGTTTCAAATGATATAATTTTAAGAAAAAACTATTTTCTTTGTGGTAGATTAGCCAGCAAATTAGACTTTAACGCCCTTATTTTTTTGGGTTTAATTTCAGCTCATTTCATTTCACTTCAGTTTTATCCAGTCCAGTTCAGCTTACTCTTCATAAATTGACTTTTAATTACTTTAATTCACTTCAACTTCATTACGTTTAGTTCAATTCAACCTTTTTTAACCAAAAAGAACATGGATTAAGAGTTTAGATTTCTAATTTTGAAAACCTTTTAAACTTGGTATTAAATGATCCTAAACACACGACTTATAGTTAGAGAATAAAAATGATGACAAAGAGCAAATTAACAATACAATGAGATAACGAAACATTATCGAAACTTTAAGTAAATTAATAGTTTCAAAATATTTATCGTTACAAAACAATAATCGTTGCTTATCGCCCTAATCAAAGAGCTAATCAAAAACCGATAATTAATTAGCTACTTTCATAAAATAAAGTAAGTAGTACTAATAATAATTTTGGTATGATGATTGATGATATTGATGATGGTGTGCCAATAAAGGAGTATAATAACGGTAAAGCGAATCTGATCCATGTACAAGGATCTTCATATCACCGTCCCATGGAGATTAGCCGCTTTAATGTCGCACAACATACTACAATTCCCAACAACTTGCCCTTAATTATATGATTAATCTTTAAGCAAACCATCAACTTGCATCAAGATTAATTATATACTCGTATTTATATTATAAAATTGCTCACAAATTATAAAAGAAGACAGTTTCACACGGTGAGACGGTCATTTTTATTTAAAGAAAAATTAGTACTGTATTTATTTACGGCAAAAGCGAGTTGTCTTTCTATATTATAAGATTGTCTCACCGTCTCATGCTATAATTATTCATACTAATAAGTAATAATCAACTTGCATGAAGATTAATTGTAATAAGTTGTATATATAATAGTTAGCTATATTCTTAGTTTACGTGGTATGATAATGGACCATACAAACTATGCAAATGTTAATGGACAACCTGAAATGAAGAGACTAAATACTCTTTTAGACTAAAGAGTGGCTTATAAATACAAGGGGGATATCATACTACGTATCATTTTCATGTTTCAACAGTGGCAAATTTATTTTGAATTAATTGGTTTTTGAGTTGTGCATGAGATCATACTACGTAACATATTGTATGAAGATTTTGTAAATTGTATGTACTCCGTAACACATTTTATATTAAACTGAGCTACCAATTGTTGGTTGGCGCAGTGGTAGCATGGGGCTGCGCTTGGTAGGGAGGTCTGCGGATCGATCCCCCACAACTACGATTGGGAGGGGTTTAAATACCGTAATCCTTGGACACGCCCTGAAATCCGGATTAGTCGGTCCAATGTGGTTCGGATTACCGGATGATTTAGACCAAAAAAAAAAAAATATTAAACTGAGCTAAACTGGGTGAATCTAAAGTTAAAGTTAATTTGAATGGAGTTAAAATGAATTGATTTAAACTGAAATTAGCTGGAATTAAGGAAAAACGAACATGACTTTTACTCGTTTTGTAAGAGAATACTATCAAAGCGTGTTGTATAATATACGAAAAAGTTATTACTAGAGTTGTATATTTGAACGTACTAATTGTTTATGTTAAACTGTTATTTTATGGTTGTAAATATAGTTAGCTTACTAGTTTTAAACCCGTGCAAATTGCACGGGCTGCTCTTTTAAAGATGTAAATATTAAAGGAATTATTTATAAGAAAATATATATCTTAAGTGATGTTACTCATTGTTTTGGTAAAAATTCTAAATTCAATAAGTTCATATATATTGCTCGACATTTGTTTAGAAACACATGATTTAATGGTTATTTCATTTTTCCTTTTATCTCTTTCCATCTCCAAGCATACTCTTATTACATTAAAAAAAATCAAAGGCGAAGATTAGTAGAGTTTTAACCTGTCATCAAAATTGACCCGTTCCGTAAATTTGATCTATCTAACCATGTGGGTTTATACGACAAAATCAAAGTACCTGGGGAGTCACAAATGACTTGTTCATTATCTACCCATGTGTATTTTAATTGACCCGTCATAAGCTTGTATAGGATTTTAATTTAAAAAATGGTAGGGAAAAAGGCGTTTGATTGAATTTTTTACCAGTATTATGACATTGACTTGAATAACAGACCTTGTACCTGATAAACTTGATTACCCAACCCGATTGAGAGGTATGGTGTAGTTAGTTGTATAATTTACTCGATACTTGACTTGACCTTAACTGAGCTATTTGTTTGCTTATTCCATTTTTGGGGTGTCTGTGATTAATTTGCCGTTATATTTTAATAATATATTTGATGGACAATTGAATCATCCACTCTCAGTTTGGTTCACTTGATATCTAGTAATTGACCCCATCATCTTTCCTTGATCTTTTGTCAAAATCAAAGGCAAACAAACAACCGAGATGAAGGGAATATAAGCTTAAGTTTGATTTCGTATATTTAAATAATTTTATTATACTATTAGGTGTAAAAGCCGTTCATTGAAATTAAAAACAATATAAATACGAATTTTAATCAAGCAATATGTAATTTCGCTTGATTGGTAGGAGACATGAGTCTCATATAAAATGATCTTATAATGAAAATTAAAATACTTTAATATAATAGTTTACCAATATAAAATATTTTGTAAACGAAACTAAAATAGAACGTTATGTTATTTGTCTATTAAATAATTTAATCGGAATTGACAATAAATTGCTACGGACAGAGTATGGCACGGGTATGTTGATTAGAATTTGTTATTACAAAAAGATAATTAACACTTAAGGTAATTTTTTCTAAATTTTATATTAATTAGATAGTAATCTCCTTTCAATATAATTATCTTTATAAATAAAGTTTAAAATAAAGTAATAAAATCACTCTATTTTTTGTTAAACAATTTTAAATTGTTGTCATATTCAAGCTTTTAGATTCAATCATAAACTTTATTTTCAATTTTATTAAATGATTTAATGAGGTTTGGTCGAGTAGTCCGATATGTCATATTGCTTAGCTAAAATTGAGTTTCTACTTTATTCTATTATACTTGGGCGGCGTCATTCAAACCCGACTTATATATATGAGAAAAATTTATTGGGATGAAAAATAATACTGTACATAATTAGTAAAAACGAACATGTTTAATAGTTGTAATCCTGTGTATTGTTAAAATTACTTTTCATTTAGTCCAACTCATGCGCGTTTGTAGAATTCATGCACACATAAAATGAAACTTTTAACCCGTGCACGTTAACAATGACATTTTTAATCCCGTTTTCATTTAGTATATACTCCGTATAACATACTCCCCCTCAATCCTCATTCATCAATTCGTTACATTTTCTTTTATATATTCAACGGAATTTTTGAGTGTCCTTTTTGGGGCTATATGTATAGTTAACACAATATAAGTGTATATATGTATAGTTAACACAACATAAGTACCCTTAAAGTCATATACAACCTCTGTCCCAGTCATTTATTGACCTGTTCCAAATATTGATTTCAAATATTTGTGGAGTTGCAACCCACTTTACTAATGATTTCAAATATTGATCTTTGTGGGCTAATACTTCATACAAATGGATCGAAATAGTAATTTGTTAATTATTTTAAGAAGAGATATCTCGTAAAATAATCTCGTATTAAGAGTATACTACTAATAAAAGACATTAATAACTATGGAGTAACAAAAAAAAAGGAAAGACGTAAATAGTAAAAATAACCACCTTTTAATGTGAGAGGGCGTACAATAAGAGTATTGTGAAATCGTCTTGTAGGAGAATTGATGACCGTAAAGAATAGGTATCCTATAAGATAAACGGAAAAAGGGCTGGTCTCACGATAAGAGTACTATACCTTTCAATATCTTTCACTATCCGTCTTAAGCTTAAAATCGATCAATATATTTGTCTTCGTCTTAAGTATTCCATTTTAAATGAGAATTTGTAATACGGAGTATACTGCAAGAGGAAATTGCGTTTGGCCCATAATATACTCCATATTTGGTGGTACCGTAGCTTTGATGACTGCAAGAGGAACTTGCATTTGGAACTTGCATTTGGCCCGTAGAGTTAAAATCGTTAAATACGCTCACTTCAGCCGCTCACTTTTACAAATCCACTTTTCATCTCTTTCTCTACTTCCTCCCTTCTCACGTTAAATTATTCATCTCTTTCATGTAAAATTATTAAAAAAACATTCATTTTTCGGGTAAATTTTAAGCAGCTTGTTTTCTTCTACTTTTGCATTTCTTATGTTATCTTTCATTAATTTCTCTATTTTCAAGATTTTGCCACTTCGGGCACTTCATATGTAGATTTCTTGATTTATTTACAAATTTTACTCGAATTTAATTATTCATAAATATGTTAAGTCATTTTTTCCGTTTAAATAATTTTTTCAGTATTTTTAAACTGTTATTTTAATTATTTCTCATAATTTATTTTTAGTGGCTCTCACTCTTTACATTATTAAAGACATAGATTGTAGATCTATGAAAAATAGTTTTTTATATGACATTTTATTTTAATTCTGTTTTTTTTTCCAAATATTTTAAGAAAGTCATATTTTCCAAGTATTTTCAGATTTTCAGGTATTTAATTTTCGTTTTAATTATACAAAAAAAACTTAGGTGGTCATTTCTGATTTTGTTATTTTTATATAATGATTAAATGCTATTAATTCGTATTTTATTCAAGTTAATTAATGGGCAATTTACAACCGTCAAATTACCGACTAAATTATTCAACTTGATTGTTCTACGGAGTAAAGAAAAAATTGTTTATGTAAATAAATGATTATAGGAGAACATGGGGAAGTGTGGGCCATCTATTTAATAATAAATTAAAATAATGAACTTTCAACCACAGGCTGACACATCAGCTCTGTGGTTGTTTGTTTAATAAAGAGGATATTTTTTTTATGTAAAATTAACAGTTTTTGAGATGCCTACGTGAAGTAAATCAGAAATATATTGACCGGTTATGCGTAATTATTTGGATAAATTATGCAATAAATTTTGGATAATTATTTCAGGCTTTTTTTTAACTTTACTAATGTCATTTCGGAAAAATACGTGTATCATCGTATTTCTTGGCTATTCTGATAAGTATATTTATTTTCCATGCAAAAAAATCTAAAAAATTGCATGTGCCAGCATTTTCTATTCGTGGCTTATTCCAAGGTAATAACAAATAAATAAAGTATCTAAAATTTGGAAGTTTCTTCTTTAATTAGTTATTAGTTCGATCGTTGTTGGCCTTTGGCCTTTCGAGTTTGGATATTCCATAGATCATATCTAACGTAATAACAAATCTTTCATCATATATTCATATGCTTTCATCCCAAAAACCTGGTGTGGTTAATACACCATCTACGTACTACCTTAGTCGTTCATTACATATGCCTACGCAAATAACAACTCATTTTGTAGTTGTACTACATTACGTACGTAAAACATTGTACATAAGATCAATCTTGGTTATACGTCCAAGTTATGACATTAATTTGGTACTTTGATCCTAGTCCATGCAAATCAAAATTTCAAACAATGACGAAATCAAGATTTACAGAAAATCTAAGAGTAATACTGTATTATTTTTACGGGTTGTTTAGTTAGCCACTAAAAAACACAGGAAGTACAATTTGTGTGAATTGCAAAATGAGTGACTTGTTTGGTTACTTGAATTCACATGAATTGAAACTTCCCATGAATTCTAATTCCTCTATAATGGAGGAAGTTGCTTACCTAGGTCTAGGTAAGTGAGAATGCTATATAAATTGCAATTTTTATATGCAACCAAGCAACATTTTCTAATTCACATGAATTTTAAAATCATGTGATATATCACTTCAGAGGCAATGACAATTCCTACATGCAACCAAACGACTCCTTAATTATTGTGCTAGGAGTCTAAATCGGATAGCTCATAATATATTATTAATATAGCTAAAAAGGTTAAGTTATAAACCCTCTTTCATTAGCGATAAATATGAAAAATAAAAATAAAGAGCTACAGCCTAAATTGTAAATAAAAACATTGAAGGATGGAATTAATTGTTAATTTAATAAAATATAGTTTAGTAAAGAAATAAACTAAATACTTTATATATTTAATTTAGGACGTGATCATAATTTGTTAGTTTTTGGTGTCAGACAGGTAGAGCTGGTAAAAGCTAATCCGACCTGATAGAACCCGAAATTGGGTGAACCGAAACCGACCCGAACCTGATAACCGATAACGGCATTATTTTTTTCAACCCGGACATTCATCTTGATTGGTTTCCCTTAAAATTACGATTAATCCTACACATTGTTTAAACATAAAATTACCTATAAAAAATTAAATATATAAGATAAAATATAAGTTGATAAACTGATCAGATACTGACCCGCTAATGACCCGACCAGAAAATGATCCGAATGACCTGTAATCTGCCCGAACTTGTCACTAACTCGACACAACCCAAAGTCGGTTTCACCCAACCGTCTTTGACCCGACCCGTAACCGTCACGAGTGATCTGATTGTCACCTCTAAGGACAATACAATGACAAGGGTGGGGGAATTCAAACTTGAGAACTATATCGTCCACCATACTTACTTCTGAACTATTAAGTTAAAAGTGATTTTCGATTGATTACGTATACATATACAAATTAGTGAGCAATTCTAATTATTTATGTTGGGAAGGTCTAGATGTGACCTAATACAACTAAAATAACAAAATTGAGATGATCCAACTAAGGTTTATTTATGATAATTTTTTGGATGTGCGACTTTTATGATTGAGACACGAGTGATATGATTAACGATGTGTACAATAAGTAATTCTTAAAGACTAATGCAAAGGATTTAGAGGATTTAGGTACCTTTCTTTCTTTAATGTTCTTAAAATACAGACGTGAAACAAAGACTCAAGAAAAATATGTATTGATTCGATTTAATTCACGTAAACATAAGTAGTTACGAACGTTTTAATTATTTATTTGTCTTTGATTAAAATATTTCTCACAAAAAATTAAAAAGGCAAATAAATGATTGGGACAAAGGGAGCACCAGATAGTAAAAACTCATCATGCATAAATTATAGGAAATTGTGAATTCCTTATATCAAACTTTGGGTGTAAGGGGAGAATCTTAATTATATCGAGAGGAGGTTCGATTCCACTAATCATTTTAATCAATGTACGAAGTATGTTACAATGGGGAAATTATTCTCGGTGCCTTTAGCCCGTGGTTGAGTTAAGTATTCACACGACGAGTTATAATATTTAAAATACTTATCATTAAAAATACTTAAATTACCCTCAACTCTGAAACGAGCTTTTGATCTGGCTGAGTTTGGCAACGATTCGGATTTGGTTGAGTTCGGCTCAAGCTTAGGCTCGAATTCAGTTTAACCGAGGTAATGCCAAATATTAACCGAGCTGATTACAAGCTTTTGACTAATCGTCGACTCTAATCATTTACAACTCTAGTGTTTTTGGTATAAGAATTGACTACTAATTGAGTTTATGAGAATTTTCAAAATGGAAATCTACTTTAATTAGTTAGGTAAATTGGATATTAGTTTAATAGGAGTAGAAAAAACCGACAGCTGTATGCATCCTGGCTAAAATGACACAAGAAAGGTAATAAAGAACAGGTATAATGATAATTATATATTGTAAAGTGCGAGGATCCAACTATGTGTGCCAACCAAATCTTAGATATAGATATGCACTCAATTAAATATTCGTTATTATACATTTTTACATATCATTATTTGTTATTTATTTATTCTTTAATAATTTAACAAATTTTGGTGCCGGCAATCACAGGTTACGAGGAATGTGACACTTTGGTGCTCACCGTTTTGAGAGTGATGTTGTGGTTTATGCAATGCATGATTAGCATGTTTAACAATGATAAGATTACAAGATTATATTTTGGGATTAGACTTGTAAAATGGGTTGAGTAGGTTAGATTTCAGGTTGGATTATGCAGGTCGAGTCAAATATGGACTTAAGAGGTCTGATTTTATAATTGGGCAACTTTAAAAGAGTTAATTGCCACTCACGCGAATAACAAATTTGTCTCATTGATCTATTTAATTTAAAACTAGTTTTATTGCCCGTAAAATTCACGGGTCTAGCTATGTTGGGGTGTTAGATTGTTAATGTGTTACGCAAACCCAATACTGAGGACAAAAAGGCCTTGTAAGAAAAAAAAAATCTATTAATCAATACGTATATTTGTATAATGCCACTAATATTGTTATGTTTATTAGTGTTTTACCACGATTATTGTTATTGTTGTTGTTGTCTTTGATTTTTTTTAAGTCTTTTTTTATTAAACTCCCTCCATTCCAATCATTTATTTTAGGGAAATTTCCCATGATACCCTCGAACTTTGGCAGATTACACATGGTACCCCTCAAATTAACTATGTACATAAGGTACCCATTAGTTTGACTTTTTCTTTCCCAAAATGGCCATTGACAAACTACATTAAATTTTCTTAACGTCAGTTTGGTTTTCACATTTTGGTGGGAAAGTTAGTTTGAATTGTATACTTTTTGCCCGTGGTACCCCTGTGTTTCAAACTTTTGCCCAATGTACCCGATTTCTAGAACAGAACAAAAATAACGGCTATATTGATGTAGCCGTTGGAATCTGTTGCTTTAAAAGTCAAATCTCCCTCATTTACAATTAAAACAAGTTCAATATCTAAGGAAACTCAATAATGTCTTACACATCTAATGCAAGTTCTTATTCAAGAGGAATTCAAGTAGAAAACAAACAATGCCCAAGATGCAAGAAAAGATCAAACATAAGGTCCTCTGGGGCCTCTCAAAAGAAATCCAATGAAGCTATATTATAAGTGTGATGATTGTGGTTGGTTTCAATGGTGCCAAGCTAAAATAGTAGAAGACAATCAACATGAAGAAGAAGAAAAACAACAAATGCATAATCTACATGAAGTGACGAAGAGTATGAAGGAACAAGCTGAGATGCTTAATTTGTTGAAGGCAAAAATGGATGATATGTCAAAGCTACTACAACTTAGCATAAAAATAGGCATATTTATGTTCATGTTTCTGTTATATGTCATGATGAACCAAAGACGTGGATAAGAAACTATGTAATATGCAACAACTGTAATAGAATCAAATGCAATTAATAAGATTAAAACTTGCAATGCTAGCATTGATCATTGTTGTTAATTATACAAAGGTTGTTCTCCCGTGATTTATAAATCACCAAAAAGTTGCTTGACTATGTGATATATAAATCACCAAAAGCTGCAAACACATTAAGAAACTGCACAAAATATACCCATAACAGATTTACCAAATGCACAAAATATGGAGTAGATTAATCAGTACAACAAAATATGGCAACTGACTTAATTAACAACCTATCTTAGCCAAAAAAATGAGTGTCTTTTCAGAAACATACTTATCCCTTGCTTGTTGAAGCTTCATCTTTCCTTGCCCTTTTCTTCTGATCGCCACCACCAAAGACTAGCCTTCCTCTGTTTTGATGTTGGGCCTCCTTTACAAGATCTTGCATTGTGTCCAACAGTTTTGCATATTGAGCATGTGATTGTTGTTGATCTTTTACCTTTTTTCTTGGGCTCGTCCTGGTTTCCTCTTTCTTTGCCTTGCAGTCTCTTCCTATGCTCCTCTCTAGAATAGGAGGTAAAACTTGAGGGAATTGGAAGGTTGGCCATGCATCCTTATCAGGTAAAGGATGCATATGTTCTCCATAGGTGAGCTTGTAACATTGACCAATATAGAATCCATGCACATAGTCCACTGGTTGCTCCCTATTGTCAAAAATGGCTCTACATGCATGATTACATGGGATTCCAGTTATCTGCCACCCCCCACATAAGCATGTCCCCTTAAGAATGTCCACTGGATGAGGTTTAGTACCCTCAAGCACCTCAAACTCTCCACCGCCTGCTTTAATAACCATACACTGGTTACTCCCATGGATATTGTACTCCAATATCTCCCTAGCATAAGGTGTTGGCTCATGCACTTGTAAGCCATCTGCCAATTCCATCCTTTCACCATCTTTGCCATGAAATCGCTTCGATTCCTTCCATAAGGGTCAAGACACAGCTTCTCCCTTAGATCATTTATAAGTGCATTGAATGACTCCACAAAATTGGAGGTGTTATGGTCACAAGCAATGGTGGGTCAAAAACCGTGATTTTGACCATTGCTCCTCAACACTTAACAAATAATCAAGCACTGGCTTGGACAACTTATTTATCTCCTCAATTGCTTTATGATAAGCATGAGTTGAGGTTGCATTGGCGCCCTCCAAAACAGGTCATGGAATGCGAGGCCCTCCCCATTTCAAACTTGAAGTTGGAATACAAATGTTGTGCACAAATCCTCTTGGTGCACTGAGGAAACTCTTTTTCAAGTGCCCTCTCAACTCCCTTCATTCTCATCATTGATAAATGTCCAATCCCATTTGGAACATCCAACACTCAAATGCCAACCTTAGATTCTGAAAAATAACTCCAAGATTCAAGTTCTCCTTCCCCACAATTGCATATGCAATACAAAACAAATTATTGTTGGCATCTACACTAATAGCGGATAACAAAGATCCCCTTATACCTCCCCTTCAGATGACACCCATCAACACCAATGATGGGCCTACAACCTCTCAAAAACCCAAGGATCCATGAGTGAAAACTCACAAACATAGCTTTAAAGTGGACTGGACCACCGGTTTGACCACCAGTCGACCCGTTTGAGGTTATGCCAAGTAATTAAAGCCCAAGAACCTGGATTAGTCTGTTTTATCACCTCTCCATAAGCTGCCAAGCTATTATAACTCTCCTCAAATCCTCCATACACCATTTCAGCCACAAAGAATTCTCACCTTATACATTGTCCTTAGGCATACATCAATGCCATAACCCTTCATTAACAAATCGCCATAGACTTAACGGCATCTCGGGATGAGCTCTCAATTCAGTCTCTAACTTTTTAGCCATCCAAGGAACAGTTGCCATGGGATTCCTTTTCAAGTTAAAGCACTCCTTATGGTTCCCTGTTAGAGTCTTAATAGCCCATGTAACAGAGTCAGGCAAACATGAGCTATGAAGCTTCCAAGTACACAACTTCCCACTGCATTCAGCTGTATATCTTTTTTTATCAGACTTTAACACAATGACACTGAAGCCCTCTTGTACACAATAATCAGAGAGCACTGACAGAAACTCCCCCTTAGACATAAACATTAGCCATGGTTTTAACACAATTTGCCCCCATCTAGCTGGTGTATACATCCTTCCATTCTTGTACATTTTCAAACTCTGCTCATGATCTTCTTCATCCTCTTCATTAACTCCAACAGTGAGCCCAACATCAAATGGATGAACAGCCTCATTATCATCCAACTCCTCAATCTCTTGCTCTTCAACTATTGCACTGTCATCAGTGTCACTACTATCTTCACCATCACTGCAATAATAATCTTCATCACTCTCATCAGTCTTATCAATGTCATCCTCCATCTCCATACAAGAATGAGGCACTCTTTTCCTTCTAGGCCTCTCTTCAACACCATTAACCTCAGTAGGGGTCCCCTGCTTAGACTTTGGAACATATATCCCTTTCCTCTTGGCAGAGGTTTTAGGTATCTTCCTATTTGATGTTTGCTGACTCCTTCTTGGGACTGACTTAGAAACAGGTTCTGATGGTTGTGAATGGAATCTATCAGAAGTGGGACATTGTGTTGATTGAGTTGTTTGTGTTACAGGTGGAGGAGAGTTGGGAGTAGGTTGTGGAGGAGATTTGGGAGCAGGCTGTAGAGGAGAGTTGGGAGCAGGTTGTGTAGGAGATTTGAGAGTAGGTTGTGGAGGAGATTTGTCTGTAGGTTGTGAATGTGGAGTAGATTGTTGATCAGTGGGTTGGGTTAGTGGGACTTCATCAGCAATCTCTTGGGAGGTGTAAATTCTTACATACTCAGTGGCATTAGTATCTACATCCACCACAGGCACTTCAATGCTCAAAGGCTCCACTTCTATTGCCTCCCTCTGCCTTCTAGCCCTCTCTTCTTCTTCCCTCTGTTTTTTCTCTTCTACCTCTCTTTGTACCTTTTTCAATCCCTCAGCCAACCTAAACAAACTAATAGGATGCTCAGTGTGCTCCAACCAAACCTTAATAACATGTCCCCCTTCAAAATGAGCAAACATGCTCAACAAATCATTATCATTTCTTATATATATTTTCCGACCCCCACCATTTTTATAAAACAGGTCATAAACTGATGGTATGAGTACATTCTGCTTCAAACTCACATCCCCAAGCTCACCAATCACATCCAGTAATTGCATTAAATCAACATCATATACTGGATAATCAAAGCACTTACCGTCATAGTTAAATTCCAACCATATTTCAGGATCCATCCTATAATTACACACAATGATGAAAATAAGAAAAAATATAACTCAAACCCTAATTTCGTGATTATTTTTTGACAAATACTAACATGCAACACATATTACTGCTTCCTATAACTTAACTGAATCTAAATAAATATTTTTTCCGTAATTTTTATGAAGTGAATTGAAATTTAAAGATAGTTGTTAAAGATCTTACCTTTGCACTTTGAAAGGACGAAAATCAGCAGATGAAGCTTCAAAGAGGAGATTACTTTCGGATATTGTGGTAAAATTAGGGATTTGTTTTGGGGTTAGGGTTCTGTAAAATTTTCTAGGAAAATTTGGGGCAAAATTAGGGATTTTCTTTGGGAAGATTAATAGGTTTTTTTTAGGATGATGAGAGAATGAATATAGGTTTGTGTTTAGGTTAGAATAAAGACAAATTAGGGTGTGAGTTGGTTATGTTTTGCCGCCAAAATGAACTACATTAACGGCGTTATGACGGCAAGCATAGTAAGGGCATTTGGGGAAGGAAAAAGTCAAACTGATGGCCACCATATGTAGAAAGCTAAAAGAAGGGGTACCATGTGTAATCCGCCAAAGTTCGAGGGTACCATGGGAAAAAACCGTTTATTTTATTTTATTGTTCTTTCATTAAAAACAGTTGAGCTACTTATTTAATTCAACCAAAAATATTTTTTCAAAATAGAAATTTTTATATTTTTATTTGCGAACTACTCCCTCATATTCTCTAACATCTTCCACATTTTCTACAACGACCAATTTACTAAGATCTTCCAATTTTCTTATTAGTCTATAATTTGTGATTATTAGGATTTATGACCCATATTTTCTCTCTTACCTTCCATTTCCTCCATTTTGCACCACAAATCTCAATTCTCTTAAAAACTACATAAAAAACAATGTGAAACATAATAGTGAATAAGAGGGAGTATAATTCAAGGTAGATTAATCGGTCAACATTGTGTTGAAAGAATATTGTGCGGATTATAAACGTTGAAAGAATAAATATTATTTTATCCGTAAAATTTATTCTAACAAAAAAAATTCAAAATTTATTTAGTATTTATTTTGATGTTTAACGATTGTTTAATTAGTTTGAAAATGAAAAGCCAATTTTAATGATTGTGTTTAATCTTATAAACTCTTACAACAATTTATCTTTTTTTGCTAAAATAAAATAAATGCATAACGATGTGGTTTGCAAAAATTCTGTCAAATGGAATGTGATGCTTTATCATGTCTTTTTTTTAGTATATACTCCGTATTAGTTTAATTTCTCGTGAAAATCACGTAAATTATTTTTTACTACTTTTGTAATAGTTTGATATTCACATAATTATGTTGAGTTTTTTGTGTGTGTGTTATTGTAACCTATTATTCTTTTATTCTTATTTTGGCTTTTGTTACGGAATTATATAAATTTTGCTCGATGACTGAATTATATTTTTCTTAGTCCAACTCTATCAAAATGATAATAATAAGTGTTAATCATAGGTATATACTTATTTTTATTTTTTCCTGTACGTTTGGAAATAACAATGATATTTTATAAAGTTAATTATTATTTTTCCCTCATTTTCTATTAACCGTTGTAACGTTTAATCAAGTAAAAACAATTTAAATGAGAAGGGTGTAATAGACAAAGCAACATCAATACTCATGCAACATTCTTACATTAAAATTAAAAGGTATACTATTTCTACAAAGAAAGTATAAATTTATTTTTAAGTCACTTGATAAAAAACATAAAGAATACTATATTTACACTAAATTTGCTTTGGTTGATGCATTTGTAACATGTTGTTAATATCAGTCTCAATAAATTAAATACACATTAACAGTTACGAATATATTAAAAATATCCCAAAATATTCCATTGCTATTAAAAATGTGAGACTAAAAAAATTTATACAATTTGATCAAGTTAAGGTTTTATTCAACAAAGTTGGACCTCCATTCGGCATAATGGATAATTATATTTGATTATCGACAATTTTAAGTATCTTCAACAACATTCGATAACGGCAATAACGAATTATACAATATGAATACGTGTCATGTTGTTCTCTTTTTTATTCTAATTCCCTTTTATCTCTTAATTTCTCATTCATTAATTTGATTCCAACTCACCACAAAGGAAAAATATGATTTTTTTTTTGAAAAATCAAACCAAAATAAAATATATAAGTGAAAATAGACAACCTTTTATTTTCTTTTTTTTTTCTAGGGATGTGTTAGAGTTCTTATCAATTGATCATCTTTTTAGGCAAAATTTTATCGAATTGATCTCATAATTATAGAATATGAAAAGTTTGGCATTAAGTAGAGATATTGTGGTTATGAAATGAAGTAATGCGTGGAAGATGATGGTTTACATAATGTGGAAAATCAGTATATTAATTGCTACTTTGCCTTTTCATGTTATTTTTTTTACTTTTTTTATTATCTTTTTTAGGTAAAGCTAATTTTGTTACCCGTGAAAATCACGGGTTATCTCTAGGAAAATTAAAAATTTAGATAGTTGATTTTTTTGGTGAATATCAAATGAAATCGGAATTATTTCATCATTGATCATACGCCTATTCTTTAATTTTGACTGATGGGGCATATTCTGCACCCGCTGACCGAGTCAACATATTGAGCAAGGTCAAAGATATCCACAGCAAGTCAACACCTTGGACAGCCTAGCCGACTCAGCTACGTCGGCCTGTCACTTGGGTCTCGGCTGGGACAACTAGCCAGCCGGGGCACATGTCCGCGTACTCATATCCAAGACCCCTCGGCGGAGAGTCAACAGGGCCCGCCGGCCTGCCATGGGTCCCTCGGCCGAGAGTAGATCAGTCTTTCCACCCGCTAGTCACTTGGCCACTTGGCCACTACGTGACAAAAGGTGAAAGTCTATAAATACTCCTCAACTCTCTTTGAGGAGAGGATACACAATTTAACCTAAGAATCACAATTCATCTGGTAATATCTTCCTTATCTCTCTACAATATATACTTCGCCAAATAACAACAACTTATCTCTTTAAGTTTACTGACTTGAGCGTCGGAATGAGTTCGCTCGGTACAAAGCCGAGCCCTCAGTTTGTTCATTGTTTCAGGAGACCGAAAGGAGGATCCAATCAAAGACGTCATTCTACAAGCACGGGTGGTAATAAGTAACTGCTCTGGAATTACACCCGGAACAATTGGCGCCGTCTGTGGGGAAAGATACTAGAAGCTAGTCACATTCATTCCCAAACAAAAAAAAAACTCAAAACAAAAACCCACCCAAAAAGCTAAGAAGATGTCGAAACAACAAGAGGTATTCGTGACTGACGAAACCGAATTCTGCCAAGATGATACCGTCCACAATTCTGGAGTTGCGCAGCCCTCCACCGGCCGAGTAATCAAACCGGAGTATGGGATGCCAATAATACCAGATACGCCGCTGCCCGCCGACCAGGTCACCATCATGGGACATGTGGTTGATGCAGCTAAGCTGAAGCTACTCCTGGACCTAATTGGTAGCACGCCGGCTCACACTGTCACACCGACAAGAGCGGCGACACCCGTCCAGGAGACTAGGGCCCAGAATGTGACTCCAAGAGACTTGAACGGAGCACTGGAAGAGGCTGACCCTGTCAAGACGCCGGAGGAGCCCAGAGTGCTAGTGGTAGACCTAAGTCCTTCCCGCACCCGCGAGAGGACAGCGTCGCCGCAGCACCGACGAGGCTTGCCTCAGAGGAGTGAAAGAAGTCCGACTCGTCAGAGTCGGAGAAGAAGCCCGACTCACCAGAGTCGGAGGAGAAGCCCTTCCCGCTACGAGGAGAGGAGCCGGACTAGGAATGCGAGGAGCCGATCGTCGCGTGTCGTTCGACACGTGGTCATACAGCCCCTCAGTGCCTACGTCCTTGAAACCACCGTGCCAACCAAGCTAAAGTTACCGGCGCTCACATACGAAGGGGATAGCGACCCCACCGACCATGCCGAGGCTTTTGAGTCGTACATGTCGGTGTGGGAACAACCCGATGAAGTCTGGTGCCTAGTCTTCCCAACGACCTTGCATGGGATGGCTCAAAGTTGGTACAAGGGGCTGCCCGACGGCTCGGTATACTGTTACGCCGACCTAAGGGACGCCTTTTTAGCCCAGTACTCTTGCAATAAGAGGAGGGCTGTGGAGACATCGGATCTCCTGACTATCAGACAGGAGGGGGGCGAGTCTCTACGAAGCTATGTGAAGAGGTTCGATGCCAAGGTTCAGCAGATTCGAGAGCTGAATCCCGAGCTGGCGGCCTTCGCGCTGATGAAAGGCCTCCCAAGGGGAGACTTAAAAAACGAGCTCATCAAGTACGGAGGCCTGGGCTTAGACGCCGCTAGGAAGATGGCCGACCAAGCCATCAAGGTGGAGGACTATCACAAGACCTGGGTAAGCCACAGCGAGGCTGGGCACTCAGAGAAGAAGAGCCACCGGGAGGACAACCCGGATGAAAGGCGCCGTGACAATAATAGGTCACGTTCTGACAAGTCTGCTGGGAAACGGAACTCGGCGGGCGCCGGGGGGAGTTCGGGACCGTACTACCAAAAGCGGTTCAATGATCACACCCCCTGGTCGTATCGGCCGCCGAGGTCTTCGCCCTGAGCAAAAACGAGGGCCAGAAGTGGGAAAGGCCCCCCAGGCCGAGGAGTGACGGTGACACGAGCCAGTACTGTGAGTACCACGGCCACACCGGTCACTTAACTGACAACTGCCGGCACCTGAAGAATGCCATTGAAGAGCTGATCCGGAAGGGGAGCCTCGGCAAATATGTTGCCAAAGGCCAAAAGACTGATGCCGGCGGTTCAAACAAGAAATCCGTCTTTGAACGGATAGGAGTAATCCATGTTGTCATCGGGGGCAACGAGAACGGTGGGTCCGCTCATGGGCACAAACGGCACCTGAATGAACTATATCAGACCATCAACTTTGTGCCCAACACAGCGACCCCCGCTTCCAACATCCCCGATATAACTATTGGGAATAAGGACTACGAGGGAGTCATCGCCCCTCACAGCGACCCCCTCGTAGTCCACTTGGACATAGCCAACCACCTGGTGAAAAGGTGCCTGATTGACACAGGCGCCTACACAAACATTATGTACAGAGAATGCTTTCTCAACCTCGGTCTGAAGGTTGAAGACTTGAGCCCCTGCACCAACCCGTTGTACAGCTTTTCTGGGGCCGGCCTGGTACCCCTTGGGTCAATCAGGCTGCCGGTGAGGTTCAGCGAAGGAAGTGCAGCCAAGAATGTTATGTCTGAGTTCGTGGTCATTGACGGCTTGTCTGCCTACAACGTTCTCATAGGCCGGGTCACCTTGAGTGAGGCCGGCGCTGTAATGTCCATCCGGGCTCTGACGTTGATGTATATCTCGGACCAGGGGGAAGCGCATAAGCTCGTCTCAAAGGACGAGAAGGACGAGGTGGTCAACGTCCAGATATCTGCCAGAGGGTGCAACATGCAATCCCTCAAAGTGGCAAAGAAGTCCGAGAAAGGGAAGAGCCCATCCTTACAACAGAAGGGCGACCACATGGATGCAACTGTCGGCATGGTCGAGGGAGCCGAGACTGAAGAGGTGGAAATTGACCCAGGGCGCACCGTAACTATCGGTGTCAACCTGGAACCAAAGTTCAGGGCCGCTCTCCTGGACCTGCTGAGGAAGAACAATGACGTCTTCGCTTACTCAGCGGCCGAGATGCCAGGCGTGAGCCGGGAGGTAATTGTTCACAAGCTAAACGTACTCCCCACCGCTCGCCCTGTCAAACAAAGGATGAGGAACTCCTCAGCCGAGAAGGACGAGGCCATCAAAGCCGAGGTAGATAAATTACTAGCGGCGGGCTTTATCATGCCTTGTACTTATCCTGAGTGGTTAGCCAATGTTGTAATGGTGAGGAAGTCATCGGGGGCATGGAGGATGTGTGTAGATTTTACCAATCTTAATAAAGCGTGCCCCAAAGATTGCTATCCCTTGCCTCGAATAGATAGTTTAATTGACGCCACGGCAGGCTACACTATGCTGAGCCTGCTGGACGCCTTCTCAGGGTATCATCAGGTATTCATGGCCGAGGAAGACATGCCTAAATGCGCATTCATCACTGCTAACGGCACATACATGTACAAAATGATGTCGTTTGGTTTGAAGAACGCCGGTGCAACTTACACAAGACTGGTGGACAAAGTGTTCCAAAATAAAAAAGGGCGAAACATTGAGGCTTACGTCGACGATGCTATTGTAAAAAGCAAGTCTGACAGCGAGCACTTAGCCGATTTACACGAGACATTTTGTTCACTAAGGAAATACAAGATGAAGCTCAACCCAATGAAATGCAACTTCGGTGTCCGGGCAGGTAAGTTCCTCGGCGTACTTGTCAGCGCCAGGGGAATTGATGCCAATCCAGACAAAGTCCGAGCAATCCTAGACCTGCCGGAGCCAAGGAATCGAAAAGAGGTTATGATGCTGACCGGGAGGATGGCGGATCTAGCCCGTTTCATCTCTCGGTCAGCCGACAAGAGCACCTCATTCTTCAAAGTGTTGAAGGGGAATAAAGACTTTAGCTGGGGGGAGGAACAGAGCACAGCTTTCAAGCAACTGAAAGCTCATCTTCAGACTCTCCCAACCCTGTCCAGGCCGATGCTGGGGGAGACGTTATACCCGTACATAGCGATTACCTCGGCCACGGTCGGTCTGCCGTGATCATCGAGGAAGAAGACAAACAGCAACACCCAATCTACTTTGTCAGCCATACGTTGTTGCCCGCCGAGAGAAATTACCCGATGATTGAAAAAGCAGCCTTTGCTGTCGTCATCGCCGCAAGGAAACTAAAACCCTACTTCGACGCACATCCCGTGACGGTCTTAACCGACCAGCCATTGGAGAAAGCATTGGAAAAATTTGAGCAATCCGCCAGGCTCATCAAATGGGCAGTAGAGCTATCCGGCTTCGGCATTCAATACAAGCCGAGGCCCTCGATAAAGGGGCAGACACTTGCAGACTTCCTTGCCGAGTGCACTTACCAAGAAGAATCACACCCCGGGGTATGGGAAGTATACACCGACGGGTCCTCCACGGCGAACAGCTCAGGAGCCGGCATCCTTATCATCAGCCCAAACGGGGACGAGTTTGAGTATGCCTTGAAATTTACCTTCTCGGCCTCGAACAACGAATCCGAATACGAGGCGGTGATAACCGGAGTCGAGCTAGCTAGGGCTGCCGGGGCGGAGCACATCATTTTGAAAACAGATTCACTTTTAGTGGCTAATCAAATCAGAGGAGAGTACGAGACTCGAGACGACGGGATGGTAAGATACCTGGAAAGGGTAAAAGCTGACACTTGTAAGTTGAAATCTTTTCAGATACAATGCATTCCCAGGTCTGAGAACAACCGAGCCGACGCTCTCTCAAAGCTTGCCAGCTCGACCATCAAGAATGTCAGCCGAACCGTGCTGGTGGACATCAGGAATGCCAAGAGCATCACTGAGGCCGTCGGCATGGTGGGCAACATAGAGACCGAGACGACGTGGATGACTCCGATAATGAAATACAAATTGACAAATGAATTACCGGAGGACCGCAGTCTCTCGCAGAAGATAAAGAGGATCGCAGCAAGGTACTTGGTATTTGAAGGAGAATTATACAGGAGGTCCGTAATAAGGCCACTCTTGAAATGTGTCGGCCCAGCCGACGCGAGCTAATTCGACGAGAATTCACGAAGGCATCTGCGGCCATCACATGGGGGCAAGAACACTAGCCCACAAAGCTCTCCGAGCCGGCTACTTCGGCCCACCATGCTTGCGGACTCCGAGCCAAAACCAAAAAGTGCAACAACGATCAAATGCATGCTCCGGTGATACATGCACCTTCCAGGATACTGCGGCCTCGTACTTAGTCCCCTTCCTTTTGCACAGTGGGGGATGGATCTACTAGGGTCATTTCCAACGGCATCCGGAGGAAGAAAGTACTTGATTGTCGCCGTTGACTACTTCACCAAATGGGTTGAAGCCGTAGCAGTACCAGCGAAGACGACAGCAGCCGTAAGAAAGGTAATTTGGGAAAATGTCATAACTCGTTTTGGGTATGGTATTTGACCACGGCCGAGAGTTTTGGAGTGACACAATAATGATCTGGTTGGAAGAACTTGGTATCAAATTTGCATACTCCTCCGTCTGCCACCCACAGAGCAACGGACAGGCGGAGGCAGCCAATAAAACAATCCTCAACGGTTTGAAGAAGACAGTTGAAGACCTAAAGGGAAGATGGGCCGATGAACTACCCGGCATCCTGTGGTCCCTGCGAACCACGGAGAAAGAAGCAACGGGATACAGTCCATTCCACTTAGTCTACGGGTCCGAAGCAGTCCTGCCAATTGAAGCAACGGTGCCGACGTTCAGAACAGCCACCTTTAACCCGGTTGAAAAATGAGGAAGGTCTAAGAGCCTCTCTAGACCTGGTCGAAGAAAGCCGGGATACAGCACGCCTCAACTTGGCAGTATACCAAAACCGAATGAGAAGTGCCTACAACCGAAGAGTCCACAAAAGGGACTTAAAAGTAGGGGATCTGGTCCTAAGAAAGTCAGCCGCCACCAACAAAGGTAACATTCATGGTAAATTGACGGCTAACTGGGAGGGTCCCTACAAAGTGGTTGAAGAAATGAGGCCGGGTACATACCGGCTGACTGACATGGAGGGTGTGCCTTTGATGAGCCATTGGAACACTGACAATCTCAGGAAATACTTTGTATAGCGGCGGAGGTGTCCAAAACAATTGTTGGCACCCCGGCACGTGTTCGTATCTAATAAAGAATCACCCAAGTTTTCCACCAAAGTGCTTGTCCTCTCCATAGTCGTTTCGAGGTAGGCGCCGACGGTCGCGCCGTTAACCCCGACGGGGACACAGCGGCCGATACGCATAGAGAAACGTATACTCAGTGCAGTTGAGACGCAATTCTAGCCGCCTCGGCCAACCGAAGGCCTGGCAGAGGAAGCGATCAATATGTCTACAGATACGAACGTTGTCGCGCCGTAACCCCTAGTCGCCTCGGCCAACCGAAGGCCTGGCAGGGGACACAACGGTCGATACGCTAACATGTTCACAGCGGCGTTTGGGAATCGCAAATCTGACGCCTCGGCCAGACCGAGAGTGAAAGAGGAAGCGACCAACATGCCAACATGTTTAAAAAGACGTTAAACACAGTTGAGATGCGCATTCTAGCTGCCTCGGCCAAGCCGAAAGTAAAAATGAAAAAAGCGCTCAACTAATAACGCAAGAAGACAGGAAAAGACCTCGGCCAAGCCAGAGGCAAAATAAGCAAACTCTTATTAAAAATGATAACAGGTTACAAGTGAGGAGAATACAGACGACGGCCATCCCCATAGGGATAAGCCAAAACACAACCTACCAAAGTTTTACAAAAACAGGGAAAAGAAAAGCAAAAGGTTACAGACATATCATTTGAAGCGCCAAAAGATGGCATGGAGGAAAGGCTCAATAGTTGGCCCCCGAACAGCTAAAGCTATCCGAGATGCCGGGTGAGTCTGGTGACGACTGCCCGTCTCCCTATGCCTGTTGCTGCCCTCCATCGGCAGCAGCAGCATCATCTTCGGTGGCCGGCCTAGAGGAAAGCTCATCATTTTCTCGTGCCTTTAGCCTCTCAGCCTCCTCTTTGGCCTCCTTCACCGTTGCATCGTAGGCCGCCTTGGCCTCAGCTACCTGAGCCGCCTTCGCCGCCTCCGCCTTCTCCGCAGCCGCTTTTTCCGCAGCATCAGCCATCTCATCCAGAAGCTGGTCAAATTCTTGCCACGGGAAGGAGCCTTCAGGGATGAGCTTCTTGATTGCCTCCCTGGTCGCTTCCTCGGCCTGGTCCCGGAATTGGGCGCACATGTTAGGGATGAGCTCAGTTTGAAGCATCTCAATATCTTTCTCCTTTTGGGCAAGGATAGCCCTCGTGCCCCTATGTGCCTCCGACTGGGACAAGTACAAATCTTTCCATTCTTCCCTCTTGGCAACCACGGCGTCTTAACCACCCTTATACCTGTCCCGCTCCTCCAGCAGCTTGGCAGCGGTGGCATCAGCAGCCTCAACTTTGGCCCTCTCGGCCAATAGCTGTAACACCCCCATATCCAGAGGAGCCTTAACTAGGCCTTCCTTAGCATATAAGGGCGTTACCATCTCGGTTGCCCGAGGAAAGTAATTATCAAACGTCAATAAAAGAACTATTAAGTTATATTACAAGTGATTTAAACCAAAATACGATACAAAGGTACAACTCAAAGACTACTCGCTATGACCATCATATCTCGTGAAGACTCATCCCTGCCCGGACCTCAGCTATCAACAACATCAACACCTGCTAAGACCGACTGCTCACCATAAGGGATCACGGCAGACACATAACAAACAAACAACCACACAAGGTCAGTACTGAGATAAGACAAAACAACGGCAACTACAATTATCAATACAACACTACTATCAGTTCCAAACGCAACCACCATAATCCAACCAACTCTGTCACTGACTGTCCACTGGACCAGCCCTGCCAGTGGGAGACCGCAGCCATACCCACCAAATCCCCGCTCATCATATCGAGCGATAACCCTGTCCATTAATGTGCACATCCCCTTCCGTGGCGGGTTCCACGAAGGGCGAAACTAGGGCGTGAAGTCACTCCCGCAAGTGACCCCACTCAGCCGAGACCGCATCTCGAGAACCATCAACAACGATCACAACCACAATCACAACACAACACAATTACTATATCAAACAGCCATAATACTACCATAACGACCGACACACTAGACCATCTACAGAAACTGAGTAGGCGAACCTACCTTTAAGCAACTGCAACCAATCCATGCCGACAAACAACATATCCGGCGAGCAAGCAAAGCCTATAACCACCATACAAATATCTATTACAACAAGCAACCCTAACTATAGGGAACAAAGGCACGAATGATGATTATGACATACCTACCAGGGAGAAAAGTCAGCAAGAGACCGCTACCCGACACAAGCGACGCCTTCCTAAGGTTCAAGGATCTTCAAAAGGCTTCCATGGAGGTTTTGAGGTGAAGGGAAGGGAAAGGGGCGACTGAAGGATAGGAGGAAAGTGGCAGAAGTGATTTGCGGATTTAACAAAACGCGATATAAAACCCTCGCTGAAAACCCGGTACTCGATCGAGTAGCCCCCTACTCGATCGAGTAACCCAGCTACTCGATCGAGTAGCCTCTACTCTATCGAGTACCACTCTTAACACGCACCCCAAGATGGTTTTGGCATACTTTTCTAAGATTACTCCCGCTCCCAAGGGCGATCAATGATGGTCAAAGGGTCCCCGAAAGGGCGGTGTATTCTGATCTTCCCCCTTAAAAAGAACTTCGTCCCCGAAGTTCACCTCACCTATCTCCCGCTCAAGATACGAAGACAACACATCCCCACCCATCTTCCCGCTCAACCCATTACTCCCCGGAAACACCATTCCCCCCCCCCCCCCATGTCATCATCATCACCGTTTATACTTATATCTAATGACTTTTACTACTATCATGCAAGCACTATTACCGTTAACCGTTACTTTATATACATATAAACATCAAACTCGCAATGCGAATCACCACCCACGATCACCCGACATACAGTATCGACTATCAAACTATCGATCTAGAACATGTCTCATATCAACTATCATATGGTACAACCAATGCCACCATGTTACTTGGCAATGTGATTCGAATACGATTTATCACACTATAACTATTCTTCATGACCGTCTCTTGAAACATACAACCCCTTCACTTTAAATAACTAAAGTAATTCGTTATATTTCAGAAATTTTTGTAATTAACGCAAAACATGGTACCAACAACATTATAAACAAGCAAATCATTATTCGAAAACGGCCTTTTTGTTTCGCGACATTGCTCTTCCCCTCTAAAAAGGAACTTCGTCCCCGAAGTTCACCACCCAAATATCAACGCGTATTACTTATTATTTGTATCTTAACATCAAAGGAAACCATATTATTTGTTGTGGACATTACTTGCTAACTACATACTCGTTAAATTAGAAATCGTACCCAAGTCACCGGAATAACTAGTTACCGTTGACAACACACATTAAAATGATATGCACAAATATAGGCGAAGTTACAACTCCGATAAATAGATCGTAATGAGGCGTATGCAATATTAAAGTAACCAGCAATTATTACCGCTTCACTAATTGTGATAAATACGCTTATAACACTTCAATCACGACTTGTAACATATGAAATTAACGGTTCAAAGGTGTTACTACGCACTCACAACTACTTTAAACATTAAACTCGCAATTATAAAACAATTGAACATTTTTTATTTTCGAAAACCCGCTGTAACAGTGCTACTCGATCGAGTATGTAGCGGTACTCGATCGAGTGCCATGCTACTCGATCGAGTGTCTTGGCTACTCGATCGAGTAGCCCGAGTTCAGAATGCTTTCTTTCTTCCTTTCCTGCAGCTACTCGATAGAGTGTGGGGTACTACGTCGAGTACTGCAGCCAAAGTACCTTACACAACCCGTTATAGACCAACATATATAAACATGACTGTCACATAATTTGAGTCGGGGTGACGCCCCGACTCTCAATCATCCTGCAAACGGTTAAAGTAGCTAATCCGGCCTTATGGCCTAACGATACAAGTTCATAAATAAAGTTTCAACTAAAACAACCGAAAATCTAACCACGCTACCAACAACAACTACTACTAACAATCATGAATGAAGATAGAAACAAGGAGTATCACTCCTGCTGCTTCTTCTTCTTTTTGCTCAAACATCACCTCATCATCACCACCACCCGAAGTACCGCTCCTGTCGACCCGATCCCCGCATCCACTCCTGCTCCCCGCTCCCGGGCCCACGTACCATGGGGTCAAGCCACCGTAAGGGAAGGATCGAGGTGCCCCCACGTCGACCGATCCACCGCGTAGGAATGGAAAACCCCGAGTAGTCCCCAACTCCTCTCCACCAAATCGGATGCGGTCCCTCGGTCCCTATCCCTGAGCGTAGGCCATCTCGTGCATGTTCCGGAGTGTCAAGGTAGATGACACTCTCTCCGCTGTGAATCGGGATCGCGCCTCCGGGGTGTCGAGGTAAGGGTAGCATGGGAAAGATGCTGCTGCTTTGTGGTGCTACGGGCGTGGCCTAGTCTCCGAGGCCCTCTCCCTCACTCGACGGGGTCCCCTCACCACTCTGGGTCTCTCTACCACCCGAACTCCCGCATTCTCGCCCTTCGTCGGCTCCGGCATCTCCTCAAGGATGGTGCCGTCGATGAGATAGGTCTGTAGGGCGGCGGGGTCTGTCATCACCCTCCTTCTCCTCGTCATCGGAGTCCACCGTCACTCTTGTCGACTCCAAGGGCTCCGTGGGTGGGAGGTGCTCGGAGCCGGAATCTTCATCCAACTCATCCCCCACACCCTCCACGCTAGGCTACCGTCGCCAAGGTCCTCAACCATTTCAGTCGAGATAGTATTCACGATCCATGGTAGGCACTTTGGGGTAGCTAGAGGCACGTCGCCGAAGAAGCCTCAAAGGAGGTTAGCTTTTCACTAACCGAGTGGCAATAGCACCACAACTCGTGCCGGGAAGGGGAAGAAGCCATCAAGGCAAGGGCAAAGACAAAACTATGGAAGGAGCATTAAAGACCACTTTCCCGACCCGCTCCGGGTTGAGGGACGACATCGAAGTAAGACCTCATGATTATTCAATTTATCGATATCCTTTCGTCATAGAGGAGGTTCGAAAGGGAACGGAGAAAGACTCTCAAGGTAATATGTTGAACGTCATTAATCAGCATGTTGCTCGAGGTGGGAGCTTGCTTCCCGGTCAAGCAAGGCATTAGGCGGCGGACGCCGCACTCACCGGAATATCGGTTATGGAATCCTTGGGAGGCTTGGCCAACCCAAGGTGAGAGGCAAACAAATCCATGGTCAACGAAAACCGGTATTCATCAATCTAAACTCAACGACGACCCATTGGGTCATAGTTAAAAGAGCTCATGAACTCCAAGGTAAGAAAAGAGTAAGTATGCTTCCTCAGCCTATACAAACCCGTAAAACCCAAGTTCTCGAATATGTGACGGACATCCGTCTCTATCTCCAACTCCTCTAGCACAGTGGTGTCTATACACTTTGTAGGTCTCATTTTGCGTTTTTGTAAGGCTACAAAACGCTCCCTTTGCTTGAAGTCAACAAAAACAACGTAGGGTATTCGGGGACTGCGGGTACCACAGTCAACTCCCTCTCCCGTCTCGGGTGGGTTACCCCTCCCCGCTTACTTTGGCGGAGTCCAAGGTTCGATCTCGGCATCCGCTTAAGGCATATGTTCAAGCAACTTATATAAACATGCAAGTATTGATTTCATGTAATTTGAATTCAACTTATCAGCTAGGCACACCAATTTATCAACAACTTTCAGCATGTGGAGCACATAATTCACGTCTGTTAGCTTTGAACATGAAACTAAGTACACACATTCACCAAATAGCTTTCCAAAATTTGACATGTAAGCGCAGGTTATTACTACTCATAATCCATAGTTGTGAAAGAAATTACCATGGCGTTTACATATGCTCAACAAATTCGAATATCCTAGCATGATTCGAAGGTTATTCCAAACACACTTCTAATCACATGTTACTAATTCAAGAGAAAGAATAATTTATAACATATCATTATCACCCTTCACTATTATGTACAACAACTCAATTAAAATTTTCGAGACGGTCTTTACAAATGTGTGAAAATTTCGGCATATATTCATCAATCATCGTTTCTATTAGCATATTGAAGTTCAACTCATGCTTATACTGTCAATTACAACATCAATTTTTTCAATTATAAATCACGAATTTCCATTTAAGGCACTTTTAAGACGGAGTTTTAAGGCAACTTTCTAAGGGTAAAATCATCAAAATCTATCCTCCAACATGATATAAACAATACTTAAGGCTCAATTCTACCATCTAATCATTGTAAAACAACCAAAAATCGATTTCAATTTTGGAAACCCTAGAAATTTCGGGTTCAACCCTTGCAATTCCTAATCTAATTTACAGCAATTAGTCACCAACAAACATGGAAAGGAGGCATGTGAATCATATTTCAACTATCAAAAGCAACTACCTACTCATGTAAATCGAAAATTTCAGATTATTTCACTATTTTAACACATTCAAAGCAATAAACCATGTACATTAGGAAGAATAGCATACCTTGATTGATAAACAAAGTAGAGAAACGAAATTAAACTAAGAAATCAACCCCAAGATTCACTACTAACCCAAGAGAATGAGAGGATTTGAGAGGGAATAAGGAATTGAGAGTAGATTAGGTGGAGGTGTGTCGAAATATAGAGGAATAAGAAGAAGAAATAGAAAGATTAGGGGTTTTAAGAAAATCCGTAGGATTCGCTGTACAGTAACCTACTCGATCGAGTGCCTGGGGTACTCGATCGAGTACCACCCTACTCGATCGAGTAGGAGCTAAATCGTCGAGTATCTGCAGGAATTTTTCCCACATCCCAACGTTATAGCCTCCTAACTAGATCGAGTGAGGTCTACTCGGTCTAGTAAGCACTCGCACTCGGTCAAGTAAAGATAAGTACTCGGTCCGAACACTAAGTAACTCGAAGATACCTGCAAAACAACGCCGCGTGTCGATTCCAAACTAAGTTCGGGATTCGACACTAATTATCACATTCAATCACGTTTTATAACCATTGTCGCGCAAAATACAACCCTTCAACAACTAAGAGACATATCACGTTACGTTATACAAATTACCCAACTCGGTCTACCTGTCACCGAGTTATTTATAAACCTAGTCGTGTCATTTTATTACACTTAAACTTGTTTTACATGTTACTACTAAACTCATGCCTACTTCAAGTTGAAGCGGATGATTAACATTAGTTCTTTCTTTCACGTATTACATAAATGCATACTTTTCAAAACAAATTAATCTACCATGTTTCACATTCTATCATAAGCAATTTATTTTAGTACGAATCACACATTACGCAAATGGAAAAATTTCAACCAACAAGTAGGCATGAACGCATTACTATATGCTATGTCTCGAATTATAATTCTACTATGCTATAACTATCATCATAGTGATTATTAGGGATTTATAAACTCGTATATGACTTCCGTCATCATTAACTTATAGCAAACGTCTACATGTTCGCTCTTCATGTCACAACATTCAGTTCCACATTTTCACGCATTCCTATCACGTAAACTTCGTCACATATCTCATAGCCATTATATAAGCTCACTAATCATCCAAAGAACCTCACTAATCTCATCGACAATTACCATACACGGTCTAATATATCACTAATACACCCCTATCAATTCCAACAAGGCTTAACCGAAGGTAGCTCCGGCACAATTAACATACATATTACACCTAGACACACGGACTCCACATTCCCATACCATGTGACTGGCTTAAGTGTCATGGGGCCAAGATTTTGAAATGAGGGCGCCTACTCACCCAAAATCTAGCATCAGCTGGGGCTCCCATTACACATACACCAGGTTCATTTTATTAGACTCTCTACGTTCATTATGTTCATTTGTTACAGGTTCCAAAATCGTCGCTCTGATACCACTTTGTAACACCCCCATATCCAGAGGAGCCTTAACTAGGCCTTCCTTAGCATATAAGGGTGTTACCATCTCGGTTGCCCGAGGAAAGTAATTATCAAACGTCAATAAAAGAACTATTAAGTTATATTACAAGTGATTTAAACCAAAATACGATACAAAGGTACAACTCAAAGACTACTCGCTATGACCATCATATCTCGTGAAGACTCATCCCTGCCCGGACCTCAGCTATCAACAACATCAACACCTGCTAAGACCGACTGCTCACCATAAGGGATCACGGCAGACACATAACAAACAAACAACCACACAAGGTCAGTACTGAGATAAGACAAAACAACGGCAACTACAATTATCAATACAACACTACTATCAGTTCCAAACGCAACCACCATAATCCAACCAACTCTGTCACTGACTGTCCACTGGACCAGCCCTGCCAGTGGGGGACCGCAGCCATACCCACCAAATCCCCGCTCATCATATCGAGCGATAACCCTGTCCATTAATGTGCACATCCCCTTCCGTGGCGGGTTCCACGAAGGGCGAAACTAGGGCGTGAAGTCACTCCCGCAAGTGACCCCACTCAGCCGAGACCGCATCTCGAGAACCATCAACAATGATCACAACCACAATCACAACACAACACAATTACTATATCAAACAACCATAATACTACCATAACGACCGACGCACTAGACCATCTACAGAAACTGAGTAGGCGAACCTACCTTTAAGCAACTGCAACCAATCCATGCCGACAAACAACATATCCGGCGAGCAAGCAAAGCCTATAACCACCATACAAATATCTATTACAACAAGCAACCCTAACTATAGGGAACAAAGGCACGGATTATGATTATGACATACCTACCAGGGAGAAAAGTTAGCAAGAGACCGCTACCCGACACAAGCGACGCCTTCCTAAGGTTCAAGGATCTTCAAAAGGCTTCCATGGAGGTTTGAGGTGAAGGGAAGGGAAAGGGGCGACTGAAGGATAGGAGGAAAGTGGCGGAAGTGATTTGCGGATTTAACAAAACGCGATATAAAACCCTCGCTGAAAACCCGGTACTCGATCGAGTAGCCCCCTACTCGATCGAGTAACCCAGCTACTCGATCGAGTAGCCTCTGCTCTATCGAGTACCACTCTTAACACGCACCCCAAGATGGTTTTGGCATACTTTTCTAAGATTACTCCCGCTCCCAAGGGCAGTCAATGATGGTCAGAGGGTCCCTGAAAGGGCGGGTATTACAATAGCAGCTTCTCAGCTTCCTCCACACGCTTTCGTGCAGCAAGGAGGTCCAGCTTAGCCTTCCCAGCATCCCCCTTTGCAGCGGAAAGATCAAGCTTAAGCCGTTCGATCAATGGCCCAGCTTGGGCCATGGCCTTTTCTTGCTCCATAATGTGGGAGCCGGCTAGTTGAGTCCACTTCGCCAGCCTCTTGTATATTCTTGTACCCTCTGCCACAAGCTCGGCGGGGGGAACCTTCTGGAGTAAGGAGTCAACGGTGACATTTCTATCACCCGCCTTCTCATGCTGCTTCTCTAATTGCCGCTCAGTGAGAACGGCGGCAGCCGACGGCGGATCTACAAAAAATTCACACAGCGCATCCATGTCAACATTCATTGACACATCAGAGAGTCTGTCATCGGGAATGCATAATGAACCAGCTAAGTCTGAACCACAGGTTAGGTCCGTACCAGTCTGAACCTTCTTAGATAGAGGACCGGGTGAATCGCTCTTTTCCCCGGCAACGGTAGAAGCCGGCAAAAAGGCTCTTTTCTCTTCTTTGGAGGAGGAGGGCCCTTCGCAACAGTCACCACCTCCTCGGTGATATCGACGACCTCCACATGCTCCTTCTAGACCGCGGGGGTTGAGGAGGGAGTTGGGATTGACGCCGTCGCCGACCTGGACGCTGCCTTTGGTTTTCTCTTGGGCACGCCTCCGAGAACCCGTGCTTGAGCCACCGCCGGATCCAGTGCCTTCAGCTGCTTGTCCATAAGTTCGTTGGGAGCCAATCTACGATCACACGCGTCAGCCTGAGGATGCCGCTGAACGACCTTCCCGTCCTTATCAAGCCCTAACCTCTTCAAGGTCCTCTCAGACAGATCCTGGCCAAACCGGTCTGCAAGAAACCAGACAAGAGTTACATGAAAGAAGTAAAACAAAGCTCTAAAAACAGGAGCATAATAGGCAAAGATGGGCCTCACACCGACCCTACTCACCCTGGTTGAGGGCCGGTATGAGGCCGACGCGGCAAAGCAGCTCATCCTGAAGAATAATCTGAGTAGGGGGCACCCATCCCTTCTCAGCATCAAACAGCTGCATCGCCCGCTTCTCATCCGCATTAAGATAGACCTTCGAAGCGTCCATCTTCAGCTTACTCCGGGTGACCCATTTGTCATGCTCTGCCTTACTCTCGCACCGTAAATTAACTTGGTGCTGGAAGGACCGGGGCAGCGGATAGTCATCCGGCACTTCGACATACACCCACCGCCCCTTCTAGTCCTTGCAGGAAGAAAGCTTATCAACAGAGACGTAGCCCGGCTCCATCTGCACGCTGTACCACCCCACTTTACCGGGGGTCGATGGCCGAAGATGATGAAGTCGGCGGAATAAGTTAACTGTAGGGACCTCCCCCTTAAAAAGACAGAGCCACACGAAGCCAACTATCGTCCTAATGGCCAACGGATGCAGTTGAGCCACGGCGACGTTCATAGCTTTGATGATGGCCGTGACGTATTCATTCAAAGGAAACTGGAGCCCATACTCCAGGTGCCTGATATATACGCCGATATGACCCGGGGGAGGGCAACAGACCGCCTGACCCTCCTCAGGGATAACAATTTTGTACCCCCTCACCGAAGGAGAAATGACCCTCGAAAAGAGTTCCACCGGAACAACTGGCGAATTTATTGGTCCAGGCACGGTCAAGGCAAGTCATGCAGGCCTCGCCGTGATCCAGGATATGCGGCCTCTCATCACCAGAAGGAATCCTTTCCTCACCGTCATCATCAAAGTCTTCATCAGCTTCGTCATCATCCTCCCAATCCTCCAAAACTTTTGGGTCAACTTCGAGAGAAGGAGACCTAGGGCCCCCAGACCTTATCGGGACGGCGTCTAGTATCCCCTCCTCATCAAGACGCGACGGGGAACCCCCCCGGCGCAGAAGTACTAGGCCCGGCGTCAGCAGCAGACATGGTAGCAACAATTACTTAACAAAATAAGAGATTGAGAAGAATTTGTTTGTTTACCTTGAAGAAAAGCACTAGCCGAAGTAACGACTCTGAAGATTAGAAGAGAGAAGCCCTTGAAACTTTAGAGAGAAGAAAATTTTAGAGAGAATGAAATTGGTGGCCAATTTCAGGGACTAACTGCCCTATTTATAGGGGAAAGCCCATGAAGAAGGACCAATCAGGGCACAGCCCATGAAACGTCAGCCAATCAGCGAACAGACACGTGTCGGACATGCAACCACGGAATGTCAATCGTTGCAACAGTTGAACGTCAATCAACGCAACAGTGACCAAGCGTCTTCAACACGCCCCTTCATATCTCTTTGCCTATTCATCTTCCTCAACAAATTCCTAAGTATCTGTTCTCCGCCGGCCACATGATCAACCAAGCTCGGCAGCACCGGCTGGGGGCAACCAAAAGCACACGGCACTCACAACCTCGGTCTCGGCCAACGCCACTTTCTTTTCCACATCTGATGTCCATTACACATCCATGTGGAGGGGGGATATGATACGGTACGGCTTAAGCAGAACCAAGCCGAGGTAGATAAAGCCGAGGCAGAAATTTTTACAAAACTTGCGCAGAATATATGCTCAACATACATCGGAGCCCATACCACGGCATAGACTACGCTGAGGGCAAATTGATGGGGCATATTCTGCACCCGCTGACCGAGTCAACATATTGAGCAAGGTCAAAGATATCCACAGCAAGTCAACACCTTGGACAGCCTAGCCGACTCAGCTACGTCGGCCTGTCACTTGGGTCTCGGCTGGGACAACTAGCCAGCTGGGGCACATATCCGCGTACTCATATCCAAGATCCCTCGGCGGAGAGTCAACAGAGCCCGCCGGCCTGCCATGGGTCCCTCGGCCGAGGGTAGATCAGTCTTTCCACCTGCTAGTCACTTGGCCACTTGGCCACTACGTGACAAAAGGTGAAAGTCTATAAATACTCCCCAACTCTCTTTGAGGAGAGGATACACAATTTAACCTAATAATCACTATTCATCTGGTAATATCTTCCTTATCTCTCTACAATATATACTTCGCCAAGTAACAACAACTTCTCTCTTTAAGTTTACTGACTTGAGCGTCGGAGTGAGTTCGCTCGGTACAAAGCCGAGCCCTCAGTTTGTTCATTGTTTCAGAAGACCGAAAGGAGGATCCAATCAAAGACGTCATTCTACAAGCACGGGTGGTAACAAGTAACTGCTCTGGAATTACACCCGGAACATTGACCATCGACTAATAAAGATTCATAAATTTTAGAATTTGATTATGTACGAATTAGAAAACTTAAAACCAAATTAAAATATTGAAATTGCTAGTTGTATAAAAAGTAAATTTACCTGTGGAGTATGCATGAGCATGGCATCAAGAGTTAGCCGCTAAGCATATGACTTCACCACAAGGTCTTCCTTTCGTATTGCCTACAAAACAAAAGTACAACAAAAAATAATACACAAATTAGTATTTCGTCATTCCAAATTCAAGTTAAAGAAAATACTGCAAATTTTTACCATCCACAAATGATCGTTTTGGATGAAAACAAATGAGACGTTCTTAAATAGGAGAGGCTAAATAATGTTAATTTGGAAGTTAAATAATGTACACTAAAATTAGTGTTCACAAACTTTAAATGACATAAATATTAATTAGGAAAAATACAAAAACATTCAAAGGGTTGTATATAGTGGGTTGCTTTATACAATCTTTATGGTGGTAGGAATTATTGCAAAATTAGTATGAGAGTTAAATGGAGTAACGGTTAGGGTAGGGTAGGGAATTAGAAGAGACTTGTGAGAAAATTCGACGATGCCTTTAAGAAAATCATTGGACTTATGTGAAAATTATCGTGGGTTGAACTTAAATAATGGTTGAATATAAAATGCCATAATTTTACGTTTAAGAATATTATCAAGCTCATTTATTTTTCTTTTCAAGTTTATGTAATTTTAAATAAATAAATGTATAACTTTTATGAGCTATATATCTATGAAAAATGTTAATCGATTCACTAACATTTCTTTTTATTGTAAAATGGAAATTTTAATTGTAAATTAAGAAATTTTGATGTGAATTTTGATAAGTTACATATTTTGTTTTTTTTGGAATTTTTTAATTCAACCATGAAATATAGTTTGTAATTTGGAAGTTCATGAGTAATCTATATATATATATATAAAAGAGAGTTTTTTCGAACGATTCTAGAGCGTCCACATCATCAAAAATTAATTTTGGAAAGTTTCATAAATAATATTTTCTACATAAAAAAATAAAGTGGAGAATCTTTTAACTATTATAATATGTATATTTCCTATTTTATATTCATGAGAAGTTTCTAATTTTTATATAAAAACTTTGACATTTCATTTGGCAAAAAAATGTTGTTATAAAAATTATGAAAATAATATAATTAGATTCGTGGTAAAAAAAATGCTTTCATTAGAGTATAGATTTCATATGATTTGCACATACGAGTATTAAAGATGGTGTACTTCTTAATATGTTATATGTCCCACATTGAAAAACAATGTTAATGTGGTGATTATAATACGTATAAATTATAGAATTGTCCCACATCGAAAGATTAACATAAGGTGGGTGATCCTATGATTATAAATAGGAGTCATCATTTGAGCCTATATACCAACCAAAAACCTTTTGAGTCTCTTAAGTATTGTTTTTGAGAGCTCTTAAAAGTTTATATCATTATCTTCACAGTACGATAATATACATATTTTTTCTATATTATGTATTATATTAAAGTGATGTTTATAATATTTATATAAAAACTTATACATCTTATTTGCCAAAAAAAGTACTATAAAAAAAAGTACTAATATTAATAAATAGTATTCCCTCCATTCAGGACCAAATACAACATTTTCATTTACACACTTGCCAAGACACAAATTACAACGTAAATATCTTTAAGTTTACATTATAAAAAATTTAAATATTTGATATTCTCATTGTACTTTATAGGTGAATCAAATAAGATCTCACATGACCATATTTTGTCTTACATATTGCAAGGAATCGTAAAGATTTGATTTGTTCATGAATAATGTAAAAAAAGGAATGTTGTATTTGGTTTTGAATCGAGGGAGTATAGTATTTGCCCATTATTGTTAACCTGAATTAGATGTCGAATTATGTGCGAAAAAGATGGTGTATTTCTAAGTATTTTATTTGTCCCACATTGAAAAATATGTTGGTGTGGTGAATATATTACGTATAAATAATAGAATTGTCCCACGTCGAAAGTTTAGCATAAGGTGGGTGATCATATGATTATAAATAGAAGGCGTCCTTAGAACCTAAATACCAACCCAAAACCTTCTGAGTCTCTTAAGCATTGTCTTGGAGAGCTCTCAAGAGTTTATATCATTGTCTCCACGATACGATATATATATTTTTTATATTATGTCCAAGTGATTTTTTTAATTTTTATATAAAAACTTATACATCTCATTTAGCAAAAAATTAACATAATTTTCTTTTTGAAAAATTATATAATTAGATTTGTGGTAAATAAATGCTAGCATTACAATATAATATCATATTATTTGAACATATTTTAATTATGATAAGAAGTTACAAAAAAAAAATTGTACTATACGAATATTAATAAATCGTATAGTATTTACTTATTATTACGGAGTATTAAACTGGGTTAGATGTCGAATTAGGTGCGAAAAATGGTGTATTTCTAAGTATATTGTTTGACCACATTGAAAAATAATGTAGGTGTGGTAAATATACTACATATAAATAGTTGAATTGTCCCGCATTAGAAGATTATCATAAGATGAGGTATCATATGATTATAAATATGAGTCATATTTGAAACTTAGGGGTATCAACCCAAAATCTTTTGAATCGCTTAAAAATTATCTTAGAGAGTTCTTATAAGAGTTTGTATTAACGGCAAACCTTAGTTGCAACAATACCATACAAATATTAATCACGTAGATATTTAAAAAACGATTATATATTAGGATTTTTTGATAACTTATACCTCGAATAACTCACTTTTTCAAATCTTATATCTAAGATAACATTAGTTAAAATCTTATACCTAAAATAACATTTTCTTTCAAACTTGATACCAAATCTTAAAAAAAGCCCTAAATTGACGGTATAAGTTGTCCAAAAACCCTATATATTACTATATTACTGATATTATAATGTTTATTTTAAGACAGTCGATAGTATACTAACTTTACTTAAGACAAAATCATAATTAAAAAATAAAATGGGTGCTAAATATACATAAATTGGTTCTTAATGTGTCATATAATGATAATCTCTGCACTAAAATAGAAAATTTATGAATTATAATAAAATCAAGTGTTGCATAAAAAGATCTTGAATCCACAAACAAATCAATAATGAGCTTTTTTACTTTGATAAATAGTATAATTAAATCTTTTTAACTTTCAAATATAGGTAATTATTATGCCTCATTACATTTGAGTAACTAAAACACATCATAATTTTTAACCATTAATCAAAATCGCACCAGGAAAAGAAAATATTTTGCATTTATTTATACATTTTATTGCTCCCTCAATTACATCTTAAAAGTCGTGTTAGGAAAAAAAATGTAATTTAAATCATATCATTTATACATATTTTAATTATAACAAAAAATGGAAAAAAACGTACGAATATAAATAGATAGTATAATATTTTCTCATTATTAAATCGGGCTGGATATCGAAATAGGTGCAAAAAAGATGGTATACTTTTTCGTGTGTTATTTGTCCCACATTGAAAAATAATGTAGGTGTAGTAATATACTACATATAAATAGTTGAATTGTCCCACATCAGAAAATTATCATAAGGTGGGGTGATCTTAAAAATTAATTTAGGAAAGTATCATAAATAATATTTTTTGATGTAAAAAATAAACTGGAGAATCTTTTAATTAATATAATATTTATTTCCTATATTATATTCAAGTGATGTTTCTAATCTATAAAACTATATTAAAAGGGTAACCTTAAAAGGCCACGTAGACAAAGCCACACAGGCGAAGAAAAAGCCACGCGTGCATTACGAATGTCACATCTGTAAATCTATATAATTTATACTATATAGTTAAAAGGCAACTTAATACATTTAATTTTTTGCCATGTAGTATTATCATAATTAAATTCTATTAATTTATATTGTTAATATTAAGGCTACTTTAATAAATTTATTAAAATTCATTATAAGGTTTAGTAATATTTTTTTTTGTGGAAACCACAAGATCATAATTTAAATTATAAAAATAAATTAAGAATTTAGTCTCATCATTTAAATCATTCAATTTGTTCATCTAACTCCTCCTTAACCATAAATATAGTAAATAAAAAATATAATAATTTGGATTATAAAGCTACTAATATCTACAAATTTATAAATATAATTAAAAAGAAAACTAAAATATCTATCATCATCAATATGTCATATTTTAACTATATAGTAAAAAGGCAGCTTAATACATTTAATTTTTTGCCATGTAGGATTATCATAATTAAATTCTATTAATTTATATTGTTAATATTAAGGCTATTTTAATAAATTTATTAAAGCTCATTATAAGGTTTTGTAAAATTTATTTTTGTGTGGAAACCATAAGATCATGATATAAATTATAAAAATAAATTAAGAATTTACTCTCATCATTTAAATCATTCAGGTTGTTCATCTAACTCCTCCTTAACCATAAAGATAGTAGCTAAAAGGTCTGATATGTAGTAAATAAAAAAATCTAATAATTTGGATTATAAAGCTACTAATATCTACAAATTTATAAATATAATTAAAAGGAAAACCAAAATATCTATCATCATCAATATGTCATATTTTAATTACATATACAAGATAACTTTCTAAACGACTTTCATGCAAAGTGGAGTTTACATGAAAAAAAATAAAAAAAATAATAATAATAAAAATAATAATAATTTATTAATAAATTATTATTATTATTATTATTATTATTAATGCAAACCTTTTACATACCATTTCTCATTTTCCCATATTTATGTTTATATTAAACTTCATAATAATGAAAAATGGATGCTCAAAAGTCATGAACTTGATCTTTATTTACACCTATATTAAATTTGTTAATAATGAAAAAATAATATTTAATAGCCATAAAACGCATCCTCAATTGTTTATATATTTTTTATGGAAGGCAAAATTTGTAAGCAAAAAATTTCTTATCTCTATCGTTAGTAGAATGGTATGTGTCACCGATATTATTAACTAATTTTTTATATTTTTTTATTGGAAGTTTCATTGGGTTATGAAGTGTTCCTCACATTTTCAATTTCGCGTATGTGTTTGTTTTGTTCTCATTTAGGTGCTATAAAGATTATTTATTGTGTTAAACTCTTCTAAGGTAAATATACTTACACCTCTACGATTTGATTATCATTCCCTCTTTTTTTCATTACTTAAGGTGAAACTAACTTAATAACGATAATATTGCATAAAACAAATTCCACTATTATTGTATTACTTTTTTTTAATATGTATGATTTATTGAAGAAAGAAGATTATATGGAGAAGTGAAATACTAAGATTGCTTAAACAACTATATTTTACATACTAACTAAAGATTGGTGACATCAACGTAGAACCGTGGATGATTAATAATTTTTTGAGCATTTATTATACTCCCTCCTATTCCGAATAATTGTCCCATTTGTCATTTCCATCTATTCACATAACTGTCCCATTTGCCATATTTGGACATGTTTTTTTACTTTCCTACCCTTAGCTCTTTTCTGTATTTACCACTCCAACCATCCCTAAACCATCATATTCAATACTTTTCATTATTTAACTCCTATATTCTTACCCCTATACAATAATTTTCATTATTTTAAATCCATTCCTTAATTTTCGTGCCATTGTCCAAATGGGACAGTTATTCGGAATAAGAGGGAGTATATATTTTGAAATATCACAAAAAGGTGGAAAATTTGAGGGGATGACATAACATTTTTTTGTATAATATTGTTTAATAGGTGAAGTATTCGTCAATAATGATCCAATTGTTGTTCAAGTTGTTGCTGCTTTAAAATTTTTAGTTCCGCAATTTATTATTGTATTAGCTTCTATTTTATGGGGGTATGAAATGTTAGTTTTGTCATAACATTTTTAATTGTGTATTTTATGTTATTTTCAGAATTGTTGATGAAATTTTGATATCTAATTTGTGAGGGTGCTCTATTTTTGGGGATCTTTGTTTGATAATATAGTTTTGTTTAATTTGATTATATGAATACTTATATTATTAATTTATTTTAGCTTGCATTAAGTTACTTTAGTTTTGATAGGGGTATCTTAGTATATCTAATGTATGAAATTTTAATTTCTGATAAACTATTGATAAAAGACTAATTGAATTTATACAACCCTTAAAACATGAAAACCGTAAATTGAATTGATCGTAGTATGTTGTTGTATTAATTCACTAAAGTATTACACTAGAAACAGAACAACCCGTGAATTTCACGGGTCACAAAACTAGTTTCTATATAAAAAATTTACATTTCATTTGGCAAAAAAATATCGTTAAGAAAATTATGAAAATGACATAATTTGATTCGTGGTAAAAATGATATCATTAGCGTATAAATTTCATATAATTTGTACATATATAAAATTGTGTGCTTCTTAGTATGTTATATGTCCACATTGAAAAATAATGTAAGATTATATAAAAATAATAGAATTGTCCTACATCGAAAGATTAACATAAGATGTAGTGGTCTTATGATTATAAATATGAGGCATCCTTGGAACTTAGGTATCAACCTAACATCTTTTGCGTCTCTTAAATAAGATGTTTAGACTTTTGATCATATCTAAATAAATGATTAGACATAAGATGTAAATATTAAGACCTTATAACCAATTTTTTTTACTAAGTTAATTACCCCGTTGCAACGCACGGGCATCCAAACTAGTAGTTATTAAATCGAGGATTAGTGAATGAAAACTATTGTATGTTTAATAGCCATTATAAACTATTGCTTTCCATCTTTTAATTTGCCTTTTCATTTATTTTTGACTTATGAGTATTATTAAATAAGATAATTCATTAGTGAGAAGCTCAAGAGGTAAAACAAATAGGAAAAAAATATTAATGAAAATTACTATTATTATTATTGATCTTAAATAGAATTTGAAATAAAATGTCATACCTTTACTTTTAAGAATATTATTAAACTTCACAATTATTTTAGTTTTAGTTAAAAGGAATTGTATAACGATCTTAAATAAATAAATGTAGGTGTAAATTTTAAGTGGTACAATTTCAGGAAATTTAAGTTTTAACTTTTTACCAAAAAAAAAGTTACAACATTTTCAACCAATATTTCATCATATGAAAATAAATTAAAAAAAAAACCTATGAAAAACTTTAATCAATTCATTAACATTTTTTATTACAAAACATTCAATTAAAATGTTAATTTTATAAGTTAATGTTATGTTGTCAATTGTCATTAATCAAGCAATATAAATTGAAATTAATTAATATTAACCAATCTAAAATAACATGTGGAATAAAATTAAATGGTATAAGTAGCATTTTAACTATATAGTATAGATGTCTGCGTGGAGAATGGTTGGGTAGACGTGTGTCAATCTTAACCAAAGTGGCAATGTGAATGTCTATGTGGCTTTTCCACATCCTACGTGGCTTTGTCTAGTTGGCATTTTTAGGATGCCTTTTAATAGTATTTTATAGATAGTACTTGTCAATGTTAAATTTAAGACGGATATGCGAAAGTAATTCTCTCCTTTTCTTTTCTATCTTGTTTTTTTTTTTTTTTTTTTTAAAAAAAGTCGCTCCCCTAATTCCCCTTCTCATGTTGTATCTCAATCAGCAAGTCTTGCTATAGACGGATATATCCGTCTATAGCAAGAGACGGGTCAAATACCCTTAAAGTGGTAACATTTTTGGGCCCCACCATGCAAGTTGTTGTTTGTCTTTAGTTATAGACGGATAGTTTCCGTCTATAATGAGATTTTGTGTATCTCAACATTTAAGTGATGAGTCAAGTAGTTAACTCGAACTTGAGTTGTACTGATTAACATATCCCAAACCCGTTTTCCTGTGAGCCGGAAAATTCACATTAGGCTCGTCTCACTCCGGCCCAAACCTGCATCGTCATCTCTATCTAGAATCGGCCAATAGTAGTGATCTTGAAAGGTTCGCATCAGGTTCCAGTCCTAGCAGCATTTCAGTTAACGACGCAGGCATCAATCATTACAGCATTTAATCAAGGATACCAAAGCTTACTAGTGCACCACTGTCACCGGTGCTCCATGGCTAAGTAAATCGTAAATCAGGTGATACCACAGGTTAACAGGAACGTCTCAATATTTGAGAAACACAGGCAAATATCCCACACGTACACATTCATCATCGACAATGACTTGTGACCAGCTCAAAATCGTGTTATTTCACATGTAAACTTTCACACAAACAAATGCGCGATTCAAAGTTATTAACCTTGTACAGCAAGATTCTGCATTGGTGCTACTACATCTAACTCACTCGAATCTTGTGGCACAGCATCATCGACACTAGAGTTGGATATTTCAAGCCGAATCATTTCCAAGGCTTTCTCGAGTGTTTTGCAACCCTCGGAAAAGGCTTCAGTGAAACCATTTAAGCTTTCTAATATCTTACCCATTTCATCGGTCAAGTTAGACATCTTCTCACATGCTAGTGTAATGGCCGGGTGTTCTTGAGGTGGATATAGACAAGCTCCAAGCTCGTCCACCTGAGCTCCAACATCCCGACAGAGCTTTAATAGTTTTTCTAAAGATTCAACAGCATCTGTCTCATCGAAATTCTCTTTCTTGACCATAGTAGTAATGGATCGAATGAGTTCCTTGATAACAGTTACGACTTCTGAGACAATCTGAGTTGCTAGTATTGCGATTTTCATCTCTTCAGGAGATAAGTCTTTCCCAAAGTCGTCATCATCGTCATCATCATCATCGTCAGCATCATCAGCACCGTCAGCAGGTTCAGATGAACTTGGTTCGAGTTCCTTCATTTCACGTAACACGTCCTTCATTGAAACAGCAACTTGGGTCATCGCTCGCCCAATAGCAACAATATTAGTTGCAGGTGTCTTTTTGAGAGCAGAGCATGCCTCCCATACAGTGCCAACTCGCTGCGGAACGTTGAGTTTTAGCTCCTTGTTGCGAGAGCCTGGCAATAGAAGAGAAAAAAGAGCAAGCCTCATGTAAAATGGGTTTTCCAATAACTCGTGTAAAATGTGAACAAGGCAGACTTTAGTTTCCATGGTCGTCGCAGTAGTTACCTTCCATATTTAACGAATATATGAAATAGTAGTCAGATATCAAGGAATAATACGTACCATTGACGTCCCTATTTAATTCTGTTTTTCCAAACACGCCCTCTTTTCCACCATTTTACTCCCTTTGTCCCAATTATTTGTTTACTTTTGATTAAAATAATCCTCACAAAGAATAAAAATAAAATAAACAAATGACTCGAACAGACGGAGTATTCTGTCCCCTCTCCTCTAATCCCTTTCCTGCCCTAACACCAATAAGGCAATAACCCAGTAAAACCCTCCGCTCGCATCTATCATCACTATCTCTTAACCCCTTTTAACCCCTTCTTGCCTTCACCAACCCTCTCCAAGCCACCTTAAACATTTGCCCCTCCCTCCCCGTCCACCCTCACAGCCACCCACCACATTTGTCGGCTCTTACACATCCACTCCATGCTGGACTGCCACTCACGGCTCACCCTAGTCATCCACAATTCATACACATTGTTTCTTCCTTATCCACTTGACACCTTGTTTCATTCTCCACCCTCACGATGCCTGAATTAGACGTTCATGCTTGACAATGGACCCATTATTTATACAACCACAAATTTTAAGGAGATGTTTAATTAACACGTCTACAGTCATGAGAGGATGCTCAAATAAGACGTCCATACTCGACGGTGTAAGTGATATTCAAAGAATAAGGACTCCTTGGCTTCATATCGTTTAATCTTTATTACGCTTCTGATCTTAATATAAATCTTCAGTTTCCACAATCCATCCAAATGGAAACCAAAACCATGCGAACTCTTAATATTTGTGTTATAGCCCACCACAGTTCACGTAAATTTGATATTCCTAGGAAACTAGCAAGTCGACTTTTGTTTGGTTGCTAAAGTGAAGGGAAATAGAAATTCTATACAAACTCTAGTTCTTATCGAACAAATAGGAATTCATCTACCTAGATCCCAAGGTAAGTGGTAATTTCCGTGTGAATTTGAAATCTCACGTCACAAAAACACACTAACTCATTTCACATGAATCAGAACCACAACTACTTCACGAGTATTTTATTCTTCATGGGAATTTCATTTGGTCATCGTGAACCAAACAAACACTTAACAAAGTTTAGGCTATGATTGTAACATAAATGCCAGGAAAGAACGGAAGAAGTACCATAAGAAGAAACGCATTCCCTCCATAGCATGAAACTGCAATCTACAGCTTGCTTTATTGATGCGTGGACATTGGATGTCAAAGTCGGCCCTGCACCCACCGTACTTCCATAGGCGTGCAACAAAAGCCCCTGCAACACATTAAAATATGCCTCCATATTTTCTTCCAAAGCTTTTACTTCAGTTCTTTCACCAGTGAATAGCATGCCAGCTGAAACAGTACAAGAAGAAAGTAATGTTAAATCATTAACCAGTAAGATAGGCCAAAAAAAAAGACATACAGTTAGGGATCCAATACGACATCATTTTTGTCTCTTTGCGCAGTTGCGCTATTCCCCATGTACAAGATTTAAACACAATGGTAATAAATTTTTTTTTTAAAAAAAAAAATAATGTCCAGATAATTGTTCTATAATCAAAAGTGACACATTTGAGTACCACATATATATGGAAACAGCTGATTGAGTAGAACACCAAGTCCAAAAGACGACAGTGTGAATCAGCCTCTAAAAACTGTCACCTGTTCCATTCCTCCACTCATCAACACTAGAATCAACTGAATAATTGAGCATTCGCCATCTAAATGAGACAGATCAGCTATGCATGTTTGCAAAAGAAGTGTTATAACACAGCTTAGCAATCAACAGCTCGAGTCAAAATGCATAGTCTCCACACAACATTCTAACACCAAAGAATCGAACTTTTACTCTCACACAAGCAAACCCAAAATATAGTGCTTCTGAACCAGATTCGAGTATTTAAACATAAAGATGCATACATCACAAACCTAAACTACCCAAACCGAGCAGTTAATTACAGTAGACATCGGTTGCATTCATTTAGAAAATCTCTCTCCGTCCCAATCATTTGTTCACCTTTTTAAATTCTTTGCGAGCACTATTGCAATCAGAGATAAACAAATGATAGAGACAAATTAACCGTTCTTATAACGCAAATAGCAAAACGACATTCTTTATCCAAGAGTCTAGCATGAATTACAAGAATTCAGCAAAAAAACAAATCAAAGACACGAACTTTAGGCAAACCCAACTTCATACTAATAGAATTGAAACTAATTCCTAGAAGCTCAATATCAATTAATAAGAATCAAACTTGTGCAACTGATCTTTGCTCTAGCACAGCTATGACAATCATCAGCTCAAGTCCAAAAGTAACAATCCCCACACAACTTTCGAACACCAAAGAATCAGACTTTTAGTCTCATACGAGAAAACCCCAAGTTTACTGACCCTTAACCAGATTCAACTAGTTAAGGTTCAAGATGCATACATCACAAACCTAAGCTATCCAAACCCCTCCAGTACGGCGTAATCTCTCTTATATCCCCACTGTCCAGTTAGTTACAGTAGACATTGGTTGCATTCATTTCGAACATACAACTCCATATAAGATATACTCCCTCCGTCTCAATCATTTGTTTACCTTTTTAATACTGTGAGGGTTTTTTTAATCAAAGATAAATAAATAATTGAAATGTAGGCAGCACACCACAAGTTACCATTATAAAAACATAAAACCAACATTGTTCATCCAAGAGTCTACCCTGAATTACAAGAATTCAGCAAAATTCTATTCAAAGACACGAACTTTATGCAAACCCAACTTTACAATACTGTAATTAGAACTATTTCCTAGCAGCTCGATACCAACAACAACAACAACAACAATATCAGAGCCTTAATCCCAAAATGATTTGGGGTCGGCTGACATGAATTATCCTTTCGAACCGTCCATGGGTGAACGCACGCCTCAAAATGCGAATAAAAAAAGGGTATGGTGCGGATCAACTAATACAAATAAAAGTGCATACAGCGCCTCAATGGCTCCCGCAAATTACAGGGTAAGAGGGGGTCGGATGTAAACAGCCTTACCCTTGTGTTATCAACCAAAATAGACCGTTTCCGAATGACCCAAGATGAAAAATAACAAATTAAACTCAAATTTCACAGATTAACAAAGTAAAAACAAACAAAATAACACAACCCACATCATGAAATTGTCACTTAAAAACTTTATTAACTTCAGGAAAAAAAAAAAAAAGATTAATGTTACCAGTAGTAGCTTGTTTGGAAAGCTGTTCACCAATCTTAATAACATCATCCCAACTAAGTTTCTGAAGGGAAGAAGTTGGAGTTTGATCCAAAATTTGCAAAGTTTCATGAATATTACTCATGTATGATGACAATCTTGTGTTCAATCGTTCCATATCTCTTTTCCCCATTTTTTTTCTCTCTCTTTCTGGTTGAATTTTGTGCAAGATGGTGGGTTTTATGATTTTGGGGGTTTAAGCTGCTCTGGAGCTCGATCTGATCGGTCAAGGTAAAATGGGCATGGACCAAGTATGCTTGATATCGGCCTATAATCGGGTCATTGGGATATGGGTTAAGAGTTAATTTTGAGTCGGAATATTTTGGAAGGGATTCGAGTTAAGTTCATTTGTGTCATGGTATAAGGGGTTTTATGTCTGATAAGATATTACACAAGATTTCCCTTGTGAATTGTGATGCTCATTTTAGTTTGAAGGCTTAGACAGGGTCATATGTGACTACTTTTTGACAAAAAGGTTACCTGAATAACAAACACTAGTTACAATATGTTGTCGTTAAATGATCAGATTTTGACATAAAAATGGTCACATAAGGCCGTCTGAAACCTTCAGACGAAATAGTCTGTGTGAAATGAGAATTAGTGATGATATTATTGGGTCATTTTGAATTTTAATAAGGTTACTTGCATCAATGTTCCGAGTTCCAACTTAAATTAGTTTAGATCTGAGTCATGTTATTAGGCAGTCGGCTTGTGGCGGTGAAGTTTCAAATCGTCTTATAAATAAGTGACAAATATACACCAAAATTTTCATAAGTTCCAATTTATTGCATAAAGAACTTCATTAGATTAAATGAATGTGCAATTTTTTTCCTTCATCATGCTATATTATCCGATAGTATCGTTACACGGGTTAGAAGAAGAGGAGCAGATGTCCTAAAAAGTGGAAATCTAAGATGATGGTGGTCATGAACAAAGACATGACTCCTTTAGATATCATCAATGTGAAGCCTGCTATTCCTAGCGTAAGTTTGAGTGCGTCATCTACCTGTGTCGTGAGTTCAAGTGCGTCTTCAATTTGTGACAATTTTTCTCCTCCTGGTACTCATATCCTCCAAGATAACACTAGGAGTGTTGTTAATGATTCAAGCGTCTATGTCTCTCTGGTGAATGAAAAGGCCACGTCTATTTGCTCTCCAACTCAAAATGATTCTAATGACCATCAACCTTTTATTTGTTCAGCTCGCCCTGAGAAGTGTAAGATCTCCTCGTGCCCCTATTACTCCTATGATTTGTAGGTACCCCTTTACAGGGGTGTCTTAAAATAAATGAAGACCCGTTGCAACACAAAGAAATGAGGCCCCAAATATAAATGTACAAGTGTACTATATATTGATATTTGTATTGAATTTTATCAATAAAACTTGTAAATTTGGTAACCAAAACCGGAGGTCCGGTTCCACCGCCCGTGGTTGCCCAGGGTCCTTAAACGCCCCTGCCTCTCTACTCATCATGTGCACGAGAACTGCAGAATTGCCACTTCCAAAAAGAATTTCTACGTCCTCGTGGCGTAAGTGTGTCTTGTTGCAGGTATTCTTCCAAAACTCAGTTGATAAAGAAGAGAAAAAAAATGTTTGCTCAATTGGCCAGCTCCGATCGTCCCGTTAAGAAGCCTATGTTGGTTGCCAACCTCATCTGTAGTTTAATTGCTTATCTTAATAATGTATTAATAAAATCCGACTCCGACAGTCGGGTAGGTACTCTGTAAGCAACATTTTCTTTTTATTGCTGCCAAACAAAAAAAAAAAAACCTTCATCATGCTATATTATCCAAGTTAAAATTTCCCCTTTAAACCAAATAACAGTGTCAGCAAAAATGTGATGAATTCTCTGCCCTTTCCATTCCATATGCTATAAACCGCTTGCGTTTGCATGAATCAAGTAGACTAAAAGATGATCCCTTGAGAATAATTCACAGAATCTCATCTCCAGTCATGAACAAGATCAAGCCAAATGTTCAAAGAGATTTGGTGAAGAACGTGTGGCAATGTATTCTAGGACACTCCTACAAAAATTGTGGAAAAATCCCTAAATTATAACCCTCTACATTCTAATTTTGGCAAGTTTGGAACGCCGTTTACTAGGGACTTCAGCTATAGAAGAGCTCCCTTGCATTGTTCCGTATCCAACTGAGCTCAAGTATCTTCTAGTGAATGATTAGCTCAAGAGTCTTTGTTCTTCTATATTTGCTCCGTTTCTAACTCTGGAATTTGACTCGGATAGCCTTTCTCTCGCCTTACTTGCCTACAAAACGTACAATAAAAAGGGTTCATCCATTATGCCCGAAAGAACTTGGGAATTGGGATCAATGTTAAAACTCAAATTCTTCGAATTCATCTGTCATTATTAGGATATTGGAAGCGTAGCTTAGACGGAAAAATGTGATCAAGTAAAAAATACAAAAGCCGGTACCTAAAAGTAACTAGGATTCAGTTAGAAGTATCTGACATGGTTACTGTGCCAGACTCAACTATCTTATCTGTCTTAGACATCAATTATCGAGTGATATGCATCGGTAATGTGAAGAATGACCTATGTTACTCCGACACTTCAGTTAACTGCCGTGTCGCGTGCCAGACACGTGTCGGTGTTCGACACGATACGAAACTTCGACGCTTCAATTTAGGCAACAAAATACGAAAATTCACCCCAAATAGCCGTGTCCGACACGCCGACATGTGTCGGCGTGTCTGAGTAACAAGAATCCTGTTAAGATAAGCCATACCTGTTTTTCCCAATTTGTAGAACTCGTAATGATGCCTAGAAGGCACGACTGCACAGTAGCGCCGCTAAGGATTCCAATCCACAATCCTCTTCCCTTCATTTTCAACCAAAAGCCTAATACTGCAGCAATTGGGATTCCGAAAAGATAGAATGCAGCCAGGTTTACAAAAGCACCTATATGTTGCCATCCACATCCCCTAGCAACACCTGCCAGTCGACATTTTCAGAAATATAGCGTTTTAGTAAACGAACGGAACTTTTGGCATCAGGTATCTGTATCTCCTTTGACAAAGAATGAAATACCTACCAGAAAGAACACCTTGTAGACCGTCCATTATAACGCTTAAACAAATCAAAGGCGCCATTGTGGTGACATAATCAACAACTTCCTTCTCGTTGCTGAAACAATATCCGAAAACTTTTCGTGTTGCAAATAAAATTGAGCTTACAATAAGACCAATAGAAACCGCAATCAGCATTACTGCAGATGCAGCTGTACGAGCCCGGTCTGGGTTCCCTGCCCCTAGTTCGTTTGAGACTCTAGCGCTGCATTTAGGCCAAAAAATAAGAATTAAGAAAAAAAGTTATCCCATAGATGTAACCTTGAAAAAAATATTACCAAATCAGATCTTTGCCCCGAAACATACCTTGCAGCAGCGCCTATTCCATACGGTATTGCGTAAAGTGTTGAGATAGTTGTCAAGCTGTTCAAGGAAAAAACATTTATGTCAAACTACGCAAATCATTCCAAATTTTTATCGAAACTACTTTTTTTTTTCCTTTCACAATTGGTAATTTGCAAATTCATTTGGTAAACACAAAGTCTACTGTCATATAAATATATACAGAGTTTATTTTCGCAGAACAATTTTTACTCGTTACAGTACTAAAGTGACCTGACCTAAACTCTTTCAACATGGTCAGTTGTGTTTTTCGTAAGGACCTTTTGTAGCGGTTTTTCACGAGACTTACTGGTTAGTAAAATAGCGGAGAAAGAAACATTACCATACAGAGAGAACAGAAGTTTCGAGCTCAGGATGTGGCAACAGCCCTGATAGCAATACCAGCAGCTCAAAAGACCACCATTCTAAACTATAAGCATACAGATAGAAAGTCTGTTAGAAAAACTTCATCTTACGTCAATAAGGGATTTGTATTTAGTACTCCCTCTGTTCCGGTCAATTGTAGTCCTTTTGTTTTGGCACAAAGACCAAGGAAAGAGGAATGGGCCAATTACTAAATGACAAGTGGAACAAAATGAGTGTGAATGATCAAATTGTTCATCAAGTTCATTCTTAAAATAGAAAGGACAACAACTCACTGAGACACCCCAATATGGAAAAGACAGCAAATGATCGGGACAGAGGGAGTACATGGTTAGAAGAGGAAGAAAGCTTACCAAATCATAGTAGCAGAAGGAATAGCAAATCGAAAAAACTCTCCGATTCCATGAAACATTTCCATGGTGAGTGGAGAACGAGTTGCTTCACACGAGGAAGAGTATTTCATGTACAAGGATAGAAAAATCGTGTTCAGCCACATTGATATACCCATTGACACAGCACCTCCTAGGTTTCGTAGGCCTGTCTTGAATACTAGAATCCAACAAAGCGGAATGTGGAAACACAGGGTTAGGCATGAACTGATAACCATGGGCATGATTAAGCTCTGAACAAGAAAATATCGAACAATAGGTTGAAGAACAGCATAGCCGAAAAGGGCAGGAATTAGGCAAGCCAAGAATCTCTCGGCTTCATGGGAAATCGTAGGGTCTTGACCTATGAATACAAGCAGTTTTCCCATGTTCATCCACAGGATGGAGAGTGGGATGCAAACTAAGGCGAGAGAGAAAATCGCAGTGTATGTTTGTGTTCCGAGTTTCTTGTATTGTCGTGCTCCAAATGCTTGCCCACTTAAAGTTTCCAATGCACTTGCCAGCCCTAACTGTTAAAGATGCAAATAGGAGAAATATGAAATTAACCATTGTTACATGAGCTTAAAACAATGCTTCAAATGCATTATCTATATTCAACCATTTCCGATAAACTTATAGCATTTTGCGCAAGTAAGCCGGAGGGAAATGTAGGTGACAGAAGTTGAGGGTTTCATTTTCCTCCCTCCACCTATAATAAAATCTTCAAACCTAGGAAATTTAAAGCGAAAATTATCTTGTTCCTTCTCTACGTACCCTCTATCCTATTTCCCCCGTATAGGTAGTCTGTTAGAGATGACGGATTTAGCTGATTTCTTCACTGTCTCGCATCATCGTTGGCTCATAGCCTGAGGGGTTTGACACTCATGTCATGAGTACAACCTCTCATTAACATTATTCGTCTCAGCTCCTATCAAAAAGTCGAAGCAGGTTATCTCAAGAGAAGAGTCGATCTGCTTACACTACACTTGGTTTGTCCTTTTAATGTCGCTCTCACATTCTGACACGCCATTTTAAACCTCAATACTTCTAAGGGTGAGATTATCAGTCACACTCACCCGAGTCTTAAGACTCTACGACATCAGCTTTTTACTAACTTTTATTATTTTTATATTGGTCAGACTCATCTGAGACTCACCTCAGACTCTACTCTTCCATTTCACTTCTTCTTTTTATAAACTTAAAAAAAAAAAAAAAATGACACATGTGATCCACTCATCGGATAATTTCCTTTGAAAGTGGGGTCAACTTAAGACTTAACTTAAGACTTTGTTAAGACTTAGGTAGATTATTGGTAATCTTGAGTGACTCTTGTCTTAAGAGTTATCAAAGGCTTATCTTAAGAATACCAATAATCTTACCCTTAGAATATGTGAGCAAATATTTCAAATGTGTGCAAATTTAATTATAAATTTAATTTTTGTCTCAAAATTAAAGTACTCGGTATTATATTGAAAGTTAAAACCTTCATATCGAAATTTAAGTTATTTAGTAAATTAAATTAGTCATTACATATGAGTATATGACTATGTCACATACCCACCTTTTTTTTGTACCATGTAGTTTTCATTCTGGTTTATTCAAAAACAATCTCTTTGTATTGTTAATACAAGATAGCCCGCAAGTTGCGAAATCCATTAAAACACTAAGGTAATGTTATTGCACTTAATGTTTGTACTATGATCTCATGGTGATTTGAAATGGGTGGGAGTTGGGAATAGGACAAAGTCATGGTAATATGATACGATATGATACGATACCATACAATACGAGTAGTATATAATATATATATATATATATATATATATATATATATATATATATATATATATATGTAAGCTACTCGACAACACAAAAATACAAGTCACACCGTATTACATGGACACATCACACATGGTGTAGAACAACACAAAGTCGGTCAACAAGCGACGAGATATTACCGCACAAGCAAATGTCACTAAAGGACAGTTTGATTGTTCCTATCCATGTGTATTGAGTGTAGCAACTCAATTTGATTTTGACTCTCTATTTTTAGGCTGCTAACTCTGACCATTTCTTAATATTTAATTATACCCGTTAATTACTGTTTAATCTTTTACTTTTCTCAACTTTATTACACTACTAACTACTTTAGGGGAGAAGACTATTTAATATTTACAGCTATTGTTATTGGAAGTTTGGAACACAAGCGGACCAAAATGCATTCTCAATGTAGAAAGGTGAATAAATAAGACACCTAAAATGAAATAGGTAAACAAATAAACGGAGTAAAAGGATAGATCGTACACAGTTTTATTTGATTCACATAAAGCACATGAATTAGAAAAAAAAATTATGATTTTTTTTTTCATAAAGCAGTTATTATAATTCACGTGAATTGTGAAAACGAAAGAGAGTCACATAAAAGCAATGCATTGTACGGAGTAATTCATGAATTTCAATTTCTTTGAACAGACACATTCTAATCAACAAAACAAATCTAAAATAAAATATACTTATAGAACAAATTCATTTAATTTAAATATTGGGTGACAACAAAGATCACGAATATATAAAACCGCCTTAAAAAAGACTGACTATGAGCGATATATAGGGTTAGATGCGTACCATGAGACTGAAACCGGTAACACCGGCAAGGGAGATGGCAAGGGCAGAACTGGCAAGATAAAGTTCACCAAGATGACCAACCATCATGGTAGAAATAACTTGCAACATATATTGTGACATTATTACCGCTACCATTGGTGCTGCTATCAAACTTACTGTTTTCACCTCTACTTTTATTATTTCCCATTTTACCCTTCCTTCTTCTTCTTCTTCTTTCGCCTTCTTGTTTAACAACCCTTCTTCCATTTTACCGCAACTTGCTCTCGTTTTTTGGGTTTTTTTTGTTAATTATTTACTGCGGGGTGTTTGGGTTTACCTCCGCTATCTTTGGATTTTGAATTCTTGTTTTTAGGGGAGTTTATATATAGTACGACATGACGACTTTAATAATTGTGTGTACACTTAACGCCACGTGTTGTTATTTAATTCAGATTGATTTCTTTCCTTTTTCAGCTTTTTTTTTTTTTATTTTTTTCAAATGCGAGGATGGTGAAATGATGTTCCGAGGATTGAGTTTAGTGGTTAAAATTTGGGTAAAATGTCTAAAGGTCTCAGATTCCATTGAGAGCAATTTTATTGGGGTAAAACGACCTGTCTTCTAAATTTCGAGCTTGTCATTCCCTAAAAAGGGTGGTTGGCCTGATGTACGTGGTTTGCAGACTACCACGTATACCCGAGGGTAGTGCGCGCCAAATGTAGCGGCGGCGGATTATGCAACAACAACTCCTTCTGTAGTTCTGTTTCGGTAGGTTATTTGTTTACCTATTTTATATTTGGGTATCTTATTCATTTGTGTTACCTTTTTATATAGGGAGTATCTTTTAAAGGTATCTGATAATCTCCGTAACCTATTGTCCACTTTTCAATTACATTATCAACAAATGGTCCTCTCCTATTTCCTTGGTCTTTGTGCCAAAATCAAAGGCAAACAAATGATCGAGACAAAAAGAGTATTTTATTTGTATGTATAATTGTATACAATAATCTTTTAGAAGACTAACTATTAAATCATATGCTTTTTAAGACTATAGATGTAAGTGGGTCGTGTCTCGTGTCACCCAATCATGCCTCTAGTAGAAAATGGCACGACCCAAGCACGAGAAGGTGTGGTTTATCATGTGCCGGCCGGTGAAGTGAAGATGGGGGCCAATGGTGTGTTGTGTCGTGTCTGGGATGCCCAAGTAATTCCTGAACTTCAATCTTATATTTTTGTATTTTGAGCGTATCAAGGTGAGTCATGTTGTGCTTGGTCTAGGCGTAATTTTTTTCCCCTCAAATTAAGGCCCACGATTCCGCGCCCCATTGCGTGTTGGGTCGTGCTAAAATGGGTCATGGGTTGTGCCAACCAAATAAGTCACGTGCTCGCTTCTATCTCTATTTAAGACCCCTTTAATTATACATATGATTGAATATCACCAAAATGTTACTCTATCCTTTATGGCCACCTGTTATAGTTGGTTGAATTAGTAAAAAATAGTTTGATCATGACAAATTAAACATTGTCTATTTTGACAAATTCATTATGATTTTACATATTTTGATGTGTAAATGAACATAGAGCAAGTTTCATGACATTTGTATAACAATAATCCATAATCTCTAATTGTCGAGTTCATTACTAGAATTCTTAGATACATTAGTGTACCATGTTATTGTACCTTCAGCCTAATTAAATCATCTATATCCCCTATAGACTAAAAGAATAACACATCTGTGTTATTCCCGCTCAAGTTTCCCGCTCATCTTTCCCCCCATACGAAATATTCACTTTTAGAATATTCCCTTCTAATATATTTCCTTTCTAATATATTATAGTCAAAATATTTTAGTCAACTCATATATGGAATATTTCTACTACAATATTCTACCCAAATATATGGAATATTTCTTATGGTTACGTTTTATATATAAAAGTACATTTACATTAAATTAAATTTAAATTCAATTTATTAAAATAATATTAATACACTAAATCTCTATAATTAACCTTTATAAAATTACCGTGCTGTAGCACAGGTTGCTATACTAGTTCCTATAATAATAACTTTAACATCAATTTATTTACCACAAAATTTCATTTCACATAAATACACATCCTACATCAGCCAAACAGCCCCCTTAATTATACTCCGTATTACTCACCCAACAATTAATCCCAACCAAAAGTCCAAAAACAACCCCTAAAATCATTAATCCACACCTCAACTCAACCACAAATTATAGTGTAAGACGATCACAACATAAGACGATCGACTTTTATAAAAAAGTTGTTCATTTATTACTAATAAATAAGTTATCTTTTTTCATTATGAAACCGTCTCACAATATAAAACCGTCTTACACAATAACTAGTACAAGTGTACAACTCAACGCCTCCAATCCCTTTGGCTAACCACAAACAATACTCCAACCTTTTGGATAATTCCCATAACAAAAAGCCAAAACTCAAACCACCCACACTCCACAGGCCACATCCCTTACTCGTGCTCCTTAGTCCTTCCCATTAGCTTCGCCACCACACCACCAGCTCACCCAACCAACATACCCCAACATATAAACCCCCCAACCACAATTCCCAATTCCCCATAATGCCCCTCCTCTCTCTTTCCCCCTTCCCCCTACCCCTACCCCACACCCACCCTCATGCCCTTCCCACCGCCCTCACCCTCCGCCACCACCGCCCTCCCATGACAATCCTCCACCACCTCCGCCGCAACACCCGCCGCATCTTCGCCGCCGCAGTCCGACAAGACACAAACCTCTACACCCCTTCCCTAATCACTCACATCTCCCCCGCCGCCGCCGAATCTCTCTTCCACGTCTCCGTCTCCGTCTCCGATTCTCCTCATCTCGCCGCCTCGTACCACCGCCCTGGTCAATACCTTCAGCTTAAAGTTCCTTCTTCCGATAAACCGTCGTTTCTCGCTATCGCTTCGCCTCCGTCTCTCGCTGCTTCCGACGGCGAGTTTCATTTCCTTGTTAAATCCGTTCCTGGTTCTACCGCCGAACTTTTATGTGAGCTTAGGAAGGGGGATGTTGTTGAGTTGACCGCCGCCATGGGGAATGGTTTTGATCTTGACCGGATTTCGCCGCCTGAGGAGTTTGGGACTGTTCTTATTTTTGCCACCGGGTCCGGGATCAGGTACTAATTATTGTGTAAAACGGGTCTTATTCTATAATTTGTGGCCTGAGATCAGGTATTTATCATTGCGTCAAATCGACTTCAGTAAGAGACGGTTTTTATTATATAAAAACACTCGTTTATTGATAGTTATTATTGATGAGACACCCTGGAACAGTGGAAGGCCGTCTTATTCTATAATTTGCGATGTGTTAGTTATAAAGATTAGATACTTGTGGCTGCGCAGAATCTCATTTGAGACTGTTTTAGAGATGTCCCCTTTTTATATTATGTGGTTAATGATGGCTAAAATGATGGAGTAGATTGTAAGTTGACGGTATTAAGGTAGGATAACTTCCAATGGCCGTTTGTTTTGTGGACATTTGTCTGATCATGTACTGTTTAGTTATACTCCCTCCGTCCCGGTCATTTGTTGTCCTTTGGTTTTGGCACAAAGACCAAGGAAAAAGGAGGGGGCTAATTAGTAAATGACAAGTGGACCAAATTGAGTGTGAATGATCAAATTGTTCATTAAGTTCATTCGTAAAATAGAAAGGACAACAATTGACTGAGACATCCTAAAATGGAAAAGAACAACAAATGACCGGGACAGGGACAGGGACAGAGGGAGTATTCTTTAAGGGATTAATGATGTAGGATGTTTCATGAGCCAAGTTTGCTGGCTTGGTACCTGGATGTATTGGAACGGTTCGCCTTTTGCTGCTGTCGGGGGTTGTTAATAGTTGCGAGATTTGATTAGTAATGATATTGGGGGATCAAACTTTGGGAAGAGAATTAAGAAAGGGAAGCAAGCACAAGAAGTCAGGAATGTAGGATTGTATATTTGTAATATCAGATTTTAAGGTTCAAGATTAAAGGGGTAACTTAGGAGTTTGAGATGAGCGCATTACTGTGAATTGTAGGAATGGTTTCTCGGTAATCTTGATAGGGCTTACTTATAGCTACAATATTCTTAAAACCAGCTTTGGTTGCGTAGATGTTAAATGAGAAGGGCAAATATAAAGGTTGTTAAGAAGGCAGTAGGACTGCAGGAGAAGCTAGAAATTATTGCTCTCTCAAAGTAGTATTTGAACAAGTGGCTATCACTTTGCTTCCTGTCAGGGTTTTGGCTTACTTTATAATTGTTGTGTAAAACCTTCTTCAGTCTCCTTTATTGATATTAACTAATGAGACACCCCGGAACTCTGAGAGGCGGTCTTATTCTATAATCTGTGGTCTGGGATCAGGTATTCATTATTGTGTAAACTACTCTTGAGTGGGAGACGGATTTTATTATTTAAAACACTCGTTTATTGATTGTAATTAATGAGACACACGGGAAGGCGGTCTTATTTTATAATTTGTGATCTGTTAGCTATAAAGATTAGATGTCTGTGGCTGCACAATTCTCATTAGAGAGCATCTTAGAGATGACCGCTTTTTATAGTATGTGGTATGGCATATTTAATGCGGGCTAAAATGACGGAGTAGGTTGTAAGTTAACGGTATTAAGATAGGCTAACTCTTGATGGTTGTACGTTTCGTGGACCTTAGTTTGTTATGTAGTGGCTAGGTAGATTATTTGTGGGATTAAAGGTGTTGTAGATAGGATGTTTGATGAGGTGTTTCGAGTTTCTTAGCTGGGTGTATTGTAATGCCTTGCATTTTGTCGTTGTGAGTGATTGTAGTTGCGAAATTTGATGTGTAGTGATATTGGTGGATCAGATTCGAGAAACGAATTAGAAAAGGGAAGCAATCACATGAATGGAAAAAAAATAGGATGATTGTATTGCCGGCTTTAGAAGTTTTTCAAGTTAGCTGGCTTTAGAAATTTTTCAAGTTTGCTGGCTTGGTAGCTGGATGTATTGTAACGGTTCGCCTTTGCTGTTGTTGTGGGTTGTTAATAGTTGCGAGATTTGACGTGTAATGATATTTGGGGATCAAACTTTGGGAAGAGAATTAAGAAAGGGAAGTAAGCACAGGAATGTAGGATGATTGTATATTTTTAGTATCAGATTTTAAGGCTCAAGATTAAATGGGTAACTTAGAAGTTAGGACATTAGCCCGAGTTATTATACACTATACAGAGATTGAGAAGAGCGAATTACTGTGAAATATAGGAATAGTTTCTCCGTAATCCTCACAGGGCTTACTTATAGCTGCAATATTCTTAAAACCAGCTTGACTGTATGGTTTATCCACGACACGAGGGCGGATAGAGAATCTGTATATTATCAGACAGGAGAAATGCTAAAAAAAATCATTTGCTTTGGTAGCATAGATGTAAATGAGAAGGGTAAATAAAAATGTTGATAAGAAGGCACTAGGAGAAGGTAGAAATTATTGCTCTCGTATTTGAACAAGTTGCTATCAGTTTGTTTCTTGGCAGGATTTTGGTTTCTTTATAAACTTGTAACACCTGATTTTTTTATGACATCAATCGGATTCCTTCACAATTATGGTTCCTTCTGTCGGCCTAGACTTGCAAGTATATGACCATACTTGTACATTTTACTGGGTAAGTTCAGATCTATCATGAACTCGGTGTTTTACTTGGCTAGGGGGTGCATCATGTTTGGGAATCTTAGCTACTGCTCCTGCTCAGATGGTAAATAAGATCCTACCTCCAATTGTACAATAGCATCGTACAACCAACCTACATCTAACTGACAATAGCATCGTACAACCAACCTACATCTAACTGAGCTTATATGTTTTGTACTCCGTAAGTATTTTTTCTGATCTTTTCTTAATTTTATTTTTTGAATGTTTAAATAGATGAGCTTATAAACTTTACAATAAAACTCATAATCTTTAAGACAGAACACGTAAACTTTATTATGAGCTCAGATTCTACACCACCAGTTGTAGTCACATGAATTGTGCTCAGATGCAAGTGAGTTAATGACAGGACTCTTTTAATTTAAGTGAGATGGACCATCAAGAGATTATTCTCTCTATAAGTGAAGATACTGCTTTGTGTGCTTAAAGAATGTGTCTGAACCAGGGGTAAAAAGGAGTGGTAACTCTGGTAACAGGTGCTGAGGCCCCCAAAAGCTACAAATATAGAAGTTGCTTTTATAATTACAAAGGATGTATCATAATGGTAGCTGAATGGAACCATGTCGAATTACATGTGAGAGGCACGAGCTCATGACTTGATTCTGCTGTTTTTTTAGTAGAATTATTGATAATATCCGGCATTCCACCATCAGTGTATAATATACGTATTATCCCCCCAGTCCTCTATTTACGGTCCTATCACAAGGCGTCATACTGAAAAAAAATGCACGTTCATATTTTACATTTTTATTTGTTGTTTGCCTTGCTTCTTTTTCTCGTGATTCCTGAGAACGATATACGTAGCCACTTTCATAGTTTGCTCACTGTTAGTTACTTCCTACGTCCCAATCATTTGTTTACATTTGTTTAAAATACCCCTCACAATGAATATAAAAGGTAAACAAATAGTTAGGATGAGAAAAGTATAAAGATTAGATTTTTGTGGCTGCACAAAATCTCATTTGAGACTGTCTTAGAGACGGCCTCTTTTATAGTGTGTGGTTTATTTAATGCTGGCTAAAATGATGGAGTAGGTTGCAATTTGGCGGTATTAAGCGAGGCTAACTTTTGATGGATGTTTGTTTCGTGGGCATAGGTAATTAGGTATGATCATGTAGTGTTTAGATAGATTGTGGCAGGAATTAAAGGTGTTGTAGATAGTTGATTGATTTGGTATTTTGGTTTATGATGTTCGATGAAGTTTCCCAAGTTTGCTAGCTTGGTAGCGCCTTTTGTTGCTGTCGCAGGTTGTTGGATTGCGGGATTTGATGAGTACTAATCACGGGGGATCAAATTGGGGAAGTGAATTTGGAAAGGGAAGCAAGCATGTGAACAGAAACAAAATAGGATGATTGTGTTGCTGGCTGTTGTTGTGGCCTTGTGGGTCGTTAATAGCTGCGAGATTTTATGTATAACCTTGGGGATCAAACTTTGGGAAGAGAATTACGAAAGGGAATCAAGCACAGGAATGAAGGATGATTATATATTTGTAATATGAGGTTTGAAGGTTCAAAATTAAAGGGGTAACTTAGGAGTTAGATCATTAGCCATAATTTTTATACATAGGTTGAGATGAGTGAATTACTGTGAATTTTGAAATATAGGAATGGTTTCTAAGTAATCCTCATAGGGCTTGGCTTACTTATAGCTACAATATTCATTTAATGCGGGCCAAAATCCATTTGAAACCGTGTTAGAGACTGACGACCTCTGTTTATACAATGTAATTCATTTAATGCGGGCTAAAATGATGGAGTAGGTTGCAATGACGGTATTACGCTTACGCTTTAGTAAAATTGTTGGTTGATGGATGTTGTTGGAATTTTAGATTTTGTTTGGCTTTTTTTTTTTTTTTTTTTTTTGTTGTTGTTGTTGTTGTAAATAGGGAATCATGAAGATTAGATGTTTATGGCGGAAAAAAAAAATCTCATTTAAGACCATCTTACAAATGTCTTCTTTCTATACTGTGGTTCATTAATGCTTTACTATGTTGTTAACTGAACGGTATACAGCTAGGCTAACTCTTACGGCTATCTGTTCGAATTTTTCCATGGACCTTAGGGTGATCATGTAATGTTTAGATAGCTTATTTCAGGAATTGAAGGTGTTGTAGATAGTTAGTTGATTTCTTCTTTATGATGTTTTGAGTTTTTTCAAGTTTGTAGCTTAGTGCCTTGGTAGCTGGCTGTAGTGTAATGTTTCACCTGTTCTAGTTGTTGTTGCTGTTGCTGCTGTTGTTGGTTGTGGGTTGTTATAACTGTGATAATTTATGTGTACTGATCATTGTGGATCAATATCGGGAAGAGAATTACGAGAGGGAAGCAAGCACAAGAATTAAAAAAAACGGATGATTTGCTTCTAGAGGTTTATGATTAAAAGGTGTAATATAGGATATTAAGTTACAGTTTTGACGGATAGATAGAGATGAACGAGTCAATGTAAAATGCTGGAATGGTTTTTAAGTAACCCTCCTAGGTCTTATTTATAGCTATGTTAGTGTTAAAATCAGCTTAAATGGGTAAGATCTGATGAGTAGTAATAGGGGGAAGAGAATTATGGAAGGGAAGCAAGCACGTGAATGTAAAAAATAGGATGATTGCATTGCCGGTTTTAGAAATTTTTTAAGTTCGATGAACTTATTAGTGGAAGGCCTAGTCAGTAGTCACTAAGGGTTTTGGTTTGTCTGGAGCTCTTTCAAGATTTCTCACACCAACAGTTTGTGGCGTAGGGGGTAGTGGATAATTTCATAATCTAAAAGTCAAAGCCGCAATCATTTTGGCTTTGGATTGGAGTGGCATTAAGGAAATGATTCTTAAAAATGTCATACTACACACGATATGCTCTTAATAGAGTGTCCTATGTTCAAGTTTTAAGCAAGCTGCCATGTTGGAATACAACGACACCATTTTTATATTGTGATCATACTATCACATGTTCACCTGCCCTATTTAGTCTATCCAAGTCATCGTCATAATGAAAACTGTTACTTCTGAAATGCAGTTTGTTATACTGTTTTTATATCAATGGGGTTGCTTGCTGACTTACAATTTCCTGTGTCTCATACAGTCCAATCAGATCTCTTATTGAGTCTGGCTTCGGTGCGGACAAGAGATCGGATGTGAGGCTTTATTACGGAGCCAGAAATTTGCAGAGGATGGCTTATCAGGTGGACTGTTGATTAAGTTACTTTTTCGGTATCATGAGAGCAGTGTTTATTATATTCACTGTTGGTTTGAAAATTCATATAGTGATGCCTCTCCCTTCTTTTACAGGATAGATTTAAAGAGTGGGAATCTTCAGGTGTTAAGATTATTCCAGTTCTATCACAACCAGATAACGGATGGACAGGTGAAGCTGGCTATGTGCAGGTATTGCAAGACTCGAGTTAGTGTAGCCGTCAGTTTACATCCGTTGTACTACTATTGTACTGTGACTCTGTGAGACCGTGATTTGACTTTTTTTGTGATGGTTTTTCATTTTTCTTTTTGGTTTTGAACAGGCTGCTTTCTGTAGATCAAAAAACATTTTAAGCCCCGCGTCTACTGGCGTTGTGCTCTGCGGGCAGAAACAAATGACCGAGGTACATTGCTTGATTAGGGTGTTGAGCTCAAGTTAAATAGCTATGGTTTCTCCAAGTCAACAATATGAATCTCTGTAAATATGTAGAAAAAAATAAAATTAATACTCCCTCCGTACCACACCAAAGGTAACGTAGGGAAAATTGGAGTATTTAAGAAAAAGTGGAAAAAGTAAGGGTAAAGAGGGAATAAATAGGTGGGGTATGTAATTGAATGTTTAATTGTAGGTTGGTAGGTGGGGTATGTAATGGCATTTTGTGTAAATATCAAATGGTTATAAGGATAATTTGGTAATGTTGTGAGCCAAATAAGGAATGTTACCTTTGGTATGGTACGTCCGTTTATAGTAAGTGTTACCTTTGGTGTGGTACGGAGGGAGTATAAACGCTAACTATGGCAGTCTATGTATATCAAAACTCAGAAATCAAAGTGACCGTCATTTTACTGGTCATCTTTGTGTATAATTGCTGTTACTTTGGTTTCGTTGATTTTGGTAAAAGTGTTGTTATGGGATGTTAGGGATGTCATATAACATATCGATGCTAATTTACGCAGGAAATCACCTCAATTTTGACAGAAGATGGGGTCTCTAGTGACAAAATACTGAAGAACTTCTAAATCTTGTGAGTGAAGCTCTTTATTGTTGTATAATCAAATTTGGGAAGCAATTTTCTTCCCTGATAATTTATTCTTACACATCCTTAGCATCATTTGCCTCAGTTTTGATATACCAGAAATAAATTACTCGTCACTACGTTAAGGCCACGTTACTGAAGTATAGTATTGTTCTCCCAAGGTATTTTATAATGTTGTACCCCCTTAAATCCGTTCATTGGACGATCATTGGGTAAATCATGTAGAAAGGGATAGCTTTGTTGGAAAAAGGTCGGGAGACGAATATGGCAGGTTAGCCTACAAGAAATGAAAATTGATTATTTGCTGTATTATGATTGACCATGAACCACGATTGTCGATCATTTGATGATCTGTTGGATTTTCAGCCGGTTTTTTTCTTTAAAAGAGCAATATTAGAATTGGTGATCGTTGTCTTTCTGTAGCGTCTATTTAGATGTAAAAAGAGTGAAACGGAGTGAGAATCGAGCTATTGAATTTTTTATCCAGTTTTTTTTTCCTGTGCTCAAGTATTTTAGTCTACCTTCTGTCATCTTTAAGTGGATCATGATTTTCTCAAACGCACACACCCACCGAAGAAGATTGATATTCGAAACTTCTTATTAAACCAATTAATTTTTATGCATCTTATATACATTAGTACGGAGTACATTTTAGAATTTCAGTGTTATTTCTGAACTTTATTTCATTATACATAGTATATGCATCATACATCGAACCTGTTTAAATCTATTTATCTTCTTTACGTTTATTAGCGGATTTTTGATCCGCCTCCATCTGCTGGAATAAAGTTCCATCATACATTCCTCTGATTGTATTTTTCTCCAACAACCCTTTGTTGTTGGCAAGATAATATAGGAAGTTCCATTCTGCAAATGCAACAATCCTGGAAAAAAAACGAAAAAAATTTAGAATAATGTATCTTACTAGCATAATAAAAACATGAATACAAATTTGATAGTATAGGAAAGATTAAGCTAGACGAGATGCTAACGATCCAATAAGGTCGTCTTTTTTCCTATTTGCCATCAGCATCAGTTGGACCTCCAGAATGTTTAGACCATTTTTGTTTAAATGTGCGTGTCTGCTGAATATCTCGTCAAACTTTTCCTGAACGAACCTGAATATAACCGAAAATTGTTTAGAACATAAGTGAAGATCCTTGAATTAATGTTGAATCCTAATTATAAATTTAAAGAATAATTTCTGCCATCGGTATTGTTTTGATGCTAATTTACAAAGTTGATTGTAAGCCTCGAGAATTGACGGATTTTGAAACCATGTTAAGAGTACTACTATGTGCTAAATAAATTCACTGATTAGTTTAGTCGGACGGATGGAGTTAATTAAGATGCTCTATCGATTTTAAGTGTACTTAACATCATTCAACATCAGTGTTGAGCCGCTTTGTAACATACCTTCCTTCAGCGTCATAGACACCAGTATCGCTCCCATGTTTGGCTTTGGGAATATTTTGAACCACTATCGGAAACAATGGTGATGGAAACTTCCCCTACAACATGCCAAAGCTTCAAATGAGAACAGAGAGTACCATAATCAGTATTCCCTTTCACCCTTTGTATCGATTTTTTGTTTACCTTTAATTTGGGCTCAGGGAGTAATTATTAGGTTATTACTCCGTATTTTAATTACTTGATTTGTTAAATTACTTAAATGCCCTACGTTATTTTTTAGGACATCGACTAAAAATGTACTTCGTAGCTGTGTAAATTTAAAAAAAGGACCGTCTTACACAACAATTATTGAAATGAAGACGGGGAAAGTACCGGACGAGTTATAAAACTTAGGGCAACGTTAATCCCAACGCCAACAGCAAGGGATGTAAATGCACTACACCCGATTGCTCGAAAACCTGCAACACATTTTTACACAAGGCCATTGTAAACTTACAACTTGATCATAGTAACTCCATAGTATTATTAAATGAACCATATAACATGAAAAAAGACAGACGACATCTCAAGTCAGGAGATGAACTCGTTATTCACCTTGATATGTTTCCCAGGGATAAATGATACCATCATGGTTCCGATCAAAGAAGGCAACATGTTGTGCAAGCATGTTCTCCACTGTTGCATCGACTTCAGATAAGTACTTCATACAAGAACGTTTCGAGTTCACGTCTTAGAAAAATACTTAGAAAGTTAATTACCTTGGTTTTGGCAGACGATATCCTTGGATTTTGAAGCAGAAGTAGCCATAATAACAATAAGTTTAACGCGAATATAGTGAGATTATCGAAGTTATGGACTGTTTTTTTGTGAAGGGGACGAAAGAGAGAATCGCTACTAAAAGAATGATGATGGAGAGAATGCCTATAGAAGTTCAAGGATGGTTTTATAATTGAGATAGATTGTGAATATAGTTTCACATTTTCTACGTGGAATGATCTTTACACGGAAGATCTCTCGTTTTTTAGTGTTGTATTTATTTAAAACTTTGTTAATTTACAAAGGTAATATCAGCAAGTTATGCTTAAAAAATACTTCAGGACTTCTTTCTTCTTAAACAGCGAGTCCTTTACCAATTAAAGTTCAGTTCAGTTCATGAATAAAAGGTTAAATATTTATTCCGCGAATAATTTTTTTCGCGGAGCATGTAGTATTACTTGATCTTAGTTAAAGTATTGGTTTACCCTACAACTTTACCCAACAAAAAAACATGAATATCGTTGCGAAATTGGAATAGGTGAAAACGTTTGAGACGCATAAAGATATTAGACCTTACTTTATGCATGACTTCTCAAATTACTTGCGTTCACGCTTTTAGACCAACGCCTATGTGGAGTATAATTTTCTCTGACGCGGTTTCTCATTAAATTATTGAGATCCCACTTTGTACACACTTAGCGTTATAAGGAATATAATACGATAAATAGTACATAGAAGATTGATTTACTAAGTTGCTTGTGTTTTGTGTATTTGTGTTTTGTGTATGTTAAATAATACCGTATACTCCGTACTAGTTTGCTTTGGTGTCGTAATTTCAGTTCAAATTGTGTAGAGAAGTCAAAACAGAATAATTAGGACTCTAATTATTCTCCTCTAATTTTGCTAACAAATCATGTGTATAATATCTTTAGCTTATTCCTCTCCTAATTTGTAGAGATTAGTTATTCCATTCACACATTAGTTTGTATTATAAATAGCAATGTAATCCTCCTAATGTAATCATCACAAAATATATACAATTTACATTCTCTATATGGTATCAGAGCAAGGTTGAATCCTATCTCCTAAAACCTTCATCTTTTTTCCGTCCTTCCTACGCTCGATCGCTATGTCGGGTGCCACAATCCCTAATCCGAATGATCCTACACATCCATTTATCATCATCAACGTGCATTCCATCGTCAAATTTGATGGTACCAACTATCGTCAATGGCGCACCCAACTAGAGTCGCTCTTCGACGGTTATGGCCTTACCTCATTTATTGACGGGACTGCACCACCCTCCAAAACAATTGCTGCCACCGCTGACAAGCAATCTGCCCCAAACCCGGCGTACGCCACCTGGTACCGGCAAGACCGTTTGCTTTTTTCGGCCGTCTCTAGCACCCTTACCCCCGCTGTCTCCCCTATTCTCAACCGTATGGCTTCGACTCGCGAAGCGTGGGATGCCATTGCATCATCCTATGCTCGCCCCTCTCGTGGCCATATAAAACAACTTCGCCACAAACTTAAACATACTACCAAAGGATCCTCATCCATTTCCGATTATATGAACCGTATCAAGACTACTGTCGATGAACTTGCTCTTTTGGGTACCATTATCCCCAACGAGGATATTACTGATCAAGTTCTCGAGGGTCTTGATGACTCCTATCAACCTGTCATCGATGCAATTAACGCTCGAGACACCCCAATTCCTTTCCCTGATCTTCTCGAAAAGCTCATCAATCGAGAACTCACCCTTGCTCAAACAACAACCCGTCCCTCTCCTTCCCTCGACTTCCCTGCCGTGGCTCATCCCACCTACACCCGACATAACACCTACACCCGCCCTACCCATTCCGCTGCCTCCACCAATCCACCACCCGCTGCTTCCTCCAACCAAAACCCTCGCAACCCATTCAAAGGAAAGTGTCAATGGTGTCATACACAAGGTCATACCCTAGCCTATTGCACCATATTTAAGAACCTATACCCTGATATTAAGGTTCCACCCTATACCCGTACCACCCCGTCCCCTGCACAAGCCAACCCTACGACACTCACCTCCCCCACTCCCTCCCCCTGGTTATTAGACAGTGGCGCGTCGCACCATGTCACATCGGACCTGGATAATCTTGCCCTTCACCAACCGTATGATGGTACCGATGAGATAGTCATAGGCGATGGCTCCGGTCTTCAAATTCTCCACACTGGTTCCTCCTCTATTTCCTCTTTTAAACTTCACAATATTTTTCATGTTCCATCAATGCACAAAAACATTATTTCCGTCTCAAAAACATTGTGAAGGATCTTAAAACTGGAGCTGCTTTGTTCACGGGACCAACCAAGGATGGAGTTTACTATTGGCCCGTCGCCGCCGCAAGCCAACGTCACCTCCCTTACCACGGCTGATCTACACCATAGATTTGGTCACCCTCATTTCTCTATTTTAAAGAGTATTGTTTCTAGTTTCGATTCCAAAACAATTATTACTAATAAAGATTGTTCATCCTATCATTTGTATAAAAGTCACAAATTACCGTTTAAACAATCATCACTTAAATCCGATTCACCGCTCCATATAATATTTAGTGATTTATGGTCATCACCCGTCCACTCAATTAATAGCTTCAAATATTACGTTATTTTTGTTGATCATTTCACTAAATTCACATGGTTATTTCCGCTAAAGAAAAAATCCGACACTCAATCTACTTTTCTCGCCTTTAAATCCCTAGTCGAAAAACAATTCAATTATCCAATTAAAATCTTTTACTCCGACAATGGTGGAGAGTTTGAGAAATTAAAACCCGACTTCGCCAAATTCGGAATTCAGCATCTCACCTCTCCCCCTCACACACCGGAACACAATGGCTTCGCGGAACGACGACACCGGCACATAGTTGACATTGGCCTTGCTCTTCTCGCGCACGCCTCCATGCCCTTACAATATTGGTCGTATGCCTTCCAAATTGCCACATATCTCATAAACCGTATGCCCACTCCCACTCTCAAAAATGACTCTCCCTATTTTCCGTCTTTTTCGCCAACATCCCAAATACAATAACCTCCATAATTTTGGAAGTATTTGTTTCCCTTGGCTTCGCCCGTACACCCACCACAAACTTGAGGCCCGGTCCATCGCTTGTGTGTTCATTGGCTACTCCCCGTCTCAACACTCTTACCTATGTCTCGACCCTTCTACAAACCGGGTATATAACTCCCGTCATGTCCGTTTTGTAAACACCACTTACCCCTTCGCCACCCTGTCACCGCACGCTGACCCTCTCCCCACATCAGCCGAATGGTGCGACATCTCCGTCCCTGCCCCCACCCTCTCTGACCCTCCTCGAACCGCACCAGTGACTCCCCCACCTGAACCCAACGACCCTGTTTTGGACCCTGTCTCCCCTGCCTCAACCACCAATTCCCCTGTTTCCCCCGCTACACCGACTTCCTCTACACCACCACCACCACCGCCTCCTCCGCCACCTCCCCACCCTCATGGAACCCGAGCCTCCCATAATGTCTTTAAACCTATCAATAAACTCAACCTCACCGCTCAACTCCACTCTCCTGAACCTACCAACGCCAAACAGGCTCTCCTCGACCCCACCTGGAGGTCCGCCATGGAAACACAATTCCAGGCTCTCCAAAATAACCGCACCTGGGAACTTGTTCCCTCATCCCCGTCCCAAAACATTGTGGGTTGTAAATGGGTCTTTCGCACCAAATACAACCCCGATGGCTCCATCCACAAACACAAAGCCCGACTCGTTGCTAAAGGATTCCATCAACGACCCGGACTTGACTACTCGAAAACCTTTAGCCCGGTCATTAAGCCTGTCACGGTCCGTCTTTTGCTCAGTCTTGCCGTTACCAATGGTTGGCCGCTTCGTCAATTGGATATCAACGATGCCTTTCTTCAAGGCACCCTCATCGATACCGTTTATATGGCGCAGCCGCAAGGTTTTGTTGACCCATCAAAACCGACTCATGTTTGTAAACTTCGCAAGGTCCTCTATGGACTAAAGCAGGCCCCACGGGTTTGGTACAACGAACTACGCTCGTATCTCCTAAGCACTGGTTTCACAAACTCGATTTGTGACACCTCCCTTTTTGTTCTCCATGGTTCTAACCCTCTTTTTGTTCTTGTATATGTTGATGATATAATTGTTACAGGTGCTTGCTCTACCAAAGTTACTGCCTTCATCTCCGCCCTCTCCGCCAAGTTTTCCCTTAAAGATCTTGGCCCACTCTCGTACTTCCTCGGTGTTGAAGTGCAACCCAGTTCTCGCGGCCTGTTTCTTAATCAACATAAGTACACACTCGATATCCTTGCTCGTGCCAACATGTCCGATGCCAAATCGGTTACCACACCCATGGATGCCTCGGTCACTCTCAGTCTCCGTGATGGCCCGACTCATGATAATCCCACTCAATACCGGACCCTAGTTGGTGGTCTTCAGTACCTTTCCCTTACTAGACCGGATATCGCATATGCCGTTAACAAGCTCTCTCAATTTATGCATGCTCCTACAGTTTGTCATTGGAATGCACTCAAACGCTTATTACGATACCTAGCTGGCACTCCTTCTCATGGTATCACGATCTTTCGTCAGTCCCCCATTACTCTTCACGCCTTTTCTGATTCAACTTGGGGTGGTAATCCTAATGACCTTACTTCGACAGCTGCTTATGTTGTTTATTTGGGTCGAAACATTATCTCATGGAGCTCGAAGAAACAGAAAACAGTGGCCTGTTCCTCCACCGAAGCCGAGTATCGTTCAGTTGCCAATGCTACTGCTGAACTTATTTGGCTCAACAGTTTGCTCACTGAATTGCGCCTTAAAATTCCGCTCCGCCAGTGGTGTATTGCGACAACATTGGTGCTACAAGCTTCAGTGCTAATCCCGTGTTCCATTCGCGAATGAAGCATCTTGCTCTTGATTATCACTTCGTCCGATAAAAGGTCCAAGCTGGTTCCTTACGTGTTGTCCCGATCGCTAATGATGATCAACTTGCGGACGCACTCACAAAACCTTTACATCGGACACAGTTCGATATGCTTATGTCCAAGATCGGACTTTCCCCGAGGCCGTCCATCTTGCGGGGGATGTAGAGAAGTCAAAACAGAATAATTAGGACTCTAATTATTCTCCTCTAATTTTGCTAACAAATCATGTGTATAATATCTTTAGCTTATTCCTCTCCTAATTTGTAGAGATTAGTTATTCCATTCACACATTAGTTTGTATTATAAATAGCAATGTAATCCTCCTAATGTAATCATCACAAAATATATACAATTTACATTCTCTATAAATTGTAATTCTTATAATTAATTTCAGTTCAAATTGTAATTCTTATACAGTACCCCAGTGGCTGAAAGGCGCGTGTCTAAAGGTTGAACCTAGCGAATAAATAGATCGTGTTCTGGTTCCTGTTCGTGCTCATATAATCTTGAAGTGAACCACGATTTTCTCACCAACATGACCCAATTGCATAAGTAGCTTAACTCGAAGAAGAATGATATCCGAAACTGAATATTAAACAAATCTTATTTTTGCATCATATGTACGAAGTACATTTTAGGAGTTATTCCGAACTTTATTTCATTATATATAATCTGTATACATCATATATCCGACCTGTTTTAATCTATTCATCTTTACATTTATTAGCGGATTTTCAATCCCCCTCCATCTTCTGAGACAATGTTCCATCAAACATTCCTCTGATTGTATCCGTCTCCAGCAATCCTTTATTGTTGGCAAGAAAATATAGAAAATTCCATTCTACAAATGCAATAATCCTGAAAAAAAAATCGCGACTTTATAATTAGAATTAACAAGAACACAAATTCGATAGTATAAGAAACATTAAGCTAGACGAGATGCTAACGAGCCGATTTTCTTGTCTTTCTGCCTATTTGACATCACAAACAGTTGCAGCTCCAGGAAGGTTTAGACCATTTTTGTTTAAATGTATATGCTTGCTGAGTATCTCGTCGAACTTTTCCACAACGAACCTGAACATGACCGGGAATTGTTTAGAACAAGATTTAACGATTTTTGAAACCATGTTATGAGCATTACTCTTGAATAAATTCAGTAATTAAGCTAGTCGGCATTTGCATGATATGGCTATATCCGCTCATTGGAGTTAGTTAAGATGTTTTATCTAGGGGTGTATACTGGGCCGGGCTGTAAATTTGTGGCCCGGACCCGACACTAAAAAAGGGTCGGACTGGGCTCCATAATGCCTGGCCCAATAGTGTATTTTATGTGTTTTTTGAATTTTTAGCGGCCCAAACCGGGCTGGGCCAAAAATTTGGGACACTGGACCAGCCCGGGTAGAGGGACGGACTGGGTTAGAAAAAACCGACCCGCTGATGCGGGCTGGGCATGTGCTGGCCTGCATTGTTAAACAGCTCTAGTTCTAACGAGCTTAGGCATACTTGACAATTGACATCTCACTCAGTACCAGTGTTGAGTTTTGTAAATTGTAACATACCTTCCTTCAGAGTCATAGACACCAGAATTACTCCCATTTTTGGCTTTCGGTATATTTTGAATCTCTATCATAAACGATGGATTTGGAAATTTCCCCTATAACATTCCAAATTAAATACAACTAGTTAGTATAAGACAGCCTTACACAATAACTATTGAAATGAAAATCGTTATCTATATATACTTGACGAGTTGTTATACTGAAGGCGAGGTGAAACCCAATACCAGCAACAATTGATACAAGTTTACTGCACCCAATTGCATGTAAACCTGCTTTATTAGTCGTGGTGAGCTTACAACATAGTCATAATGAATTTAACGACTATTATTAAATGAAATACAATATAAAAAGAGTCCATTTTAAGTTTATGTCCGAAGATAAATTAAACTCGATATTTACCTTCATAAATTTCCTAGGAAAAAACGCGACCATCATGGTTCCTATCGAAGAAACCAACATGTTGTGTAAGCACGTTCTCCTCCGTTCCGTCAGCTTCACATAAGTATGCTACTCCCTAAAAAAGTAATTTCAGGTTAGGCTCGCCAACCCGGCCTATCTCTAACCCGCCTCGCGCCCAGGCTCGAGCCAAGCATGTCTCAGCCCGGTCAAGCCCGCCCATTCCTCCTAACATGGCCTGACTCTGACCAAAAAAGCCCGACCCGCCCATACCCCGACCCCAATACAAGTCCCGTACTTGCCTACTTGGACCCCTATTCTACTTCTCAAACATACCCGTCTTCCCCAAAATACCATCGGTGATGCACTATCCCTTCCCGAAAGGATAATGATACGGTGCCACCGGGTGGCGCCCAATTTCTGCACCACCCTCTCACATACACCCCTTATTATTAAAGTCTACACTTATTCAATATGATGTATCCATTATTTTGTGAGAGGGTAGCTCTATACAGTGGTGGAGCTAGGGGGGGCTAGTAGGGGCGGTCGCCCCCCTGGCGGATGAAATTTACGAAAGTTTTAACTAAATTTTTGAAAAAAATTTGAGGGTGCCCGTTCGCCCCCCTTAAAATTTTTCACCCTCTAAGTTCAAATCCTCGCTCCGTATCATTATCTTTTCGGGACCGAGTGACGCTAACTCATTTTCCTTTGCGAAATTACCCCAAAAACACGTTGTCTTGGTGATTAAGCATCCCCCTTCACATCACTAAACAAAAGAAAACAATAGGAAACTTCGTCAAACCTGTCTTTAGTCGTCCATATACTCTATACTATCCACCTCTCGACCTTCATCATCCACAACAATGGCGTCCTCAACCTCATCAGCAGCAACACAAACCCTGATGTTAGCAATCAACGAGAAGAAAACAACTTCAATCGACCTATACCGTCCTTTACGCAATTACGTCGTCTACCACTACTCCGAACGTGAAGCACAAAACCTCGACGATGATCTCGATACCGTCAAAAACCTTCGCTCCGATCTCGAGAACGCCGCCACTACATCGCCGCCATTGAAGCGTGATACGCTGATCAAGTATTTCAAATGTCTTCGATTGATCGAAACTAGGTTTCCGATCTCAAACGATAAGGATCATATCAATTCGCTGCAATTCATATGGTATGATGCGTTTAAACCTAAGAATAAGTCGTCGCAAGTTAATATTCATCTTGAAAAGGCTGCGGTTTTGTTTAATTTGGGCGCGGTGTATAGTCAGTTAGGGTTAGGGTTTGATCGTGGAACTGTTGAAGGGAGGAAGAGTGCGATGCATGATTTTTCAATGGCGGCCGGTGTTTTCGCTTATTTGAGGGATAATGTGTCGGTTAAGGCGGCCGGAGGGGGGACTGCGACGGTTGATGTATCGGTTGAGTGTGTAGGGATGTTGGAGAGGTTGATGCTTGCGCAGGCGCAAGAGTGTTGTTTTGAGATTACTATTGCTAAAGGGAGTACTCCTGGTGTTTGTGCTAAGATTTCGCGGCAGGTAAACTTTGATGATGAATGTTTGTCTATGTCGGCCTTGTTCTTTTGGACGTAATTTCAGTTCAGTACAGTTCAATTTTGTTATTTGAATCACTGAATTTAGTTAAGTTGAGATAGTTTCAGTCTAAGAGGACTGTAGTATCTACAATAGATTGTGAAAGTTTTATGGCTATGTTGTTATTAGACGGTATGTGTTATTATGTGTGCAGATTTATATGCGCGCTCGAATATGAGGAATGAAAGGAATTGCTAGTTTATACTTTATACTACTTAGAATGAGAATGTTTTCTTATGATTATTTAGTTGGTCTCCCTTGTGATGTTGCACTTGTTTGTAGTGTATTGCTTAGGCCTTGTTTGGATACCAAAATAGGAGGGAAAGGAAGGGGGAAGGAGGGAAGGGAAGGGGAGTGAGAATGGGGAGTGGATGTTTGGATACATTTTCCCTCCAAATCTTTCCTATGATGGAGGGATTTTGATTTGGCTTGGAAGAGGGAAAATGGATCCCTCGAAATCCTTCCCCCTTCATTTCCCTCCATCCTTATTTGGTATCTAAACAAAGGATTTTAAATCCCCTACTCTCCCTTTCCTTCCCCTCCAAATCCTCCATCCAAACACACCCATAAGGTAGCGATTGCAGGTTGTAACCGTGGTCAAATATATAAATGTGAATATGTATGCTTGTTGGCTGTTGCCATAGGTTTCTAACTTGCTACATATGGTGTGAATTGTGATTAACTTCAATTGTAAACCCTAACATAGTTAGGGGTCATTGATGCTATAAGTTTCTCTATCTTTTAATTTCTTACATGTTAATCCAAATGTTATTTCTAATTTGCCAGCTGTGTTTCAAAATTTGTTAAGTGCAGGTTGGAATATACTATGAGGAGGCTTTAGCGGCATTAACTGTTGCTCCTCTTAATCAACATTTTGACAAGACTTGGATTGCTCATGTACAGCTGAAGGCCTCTCTGTTTTATGCTGAAGCTTGCTATAGGTACAGTTTAGAGCTTCACGAAAAAGAGGAGATAGCTCAGGAAATCGTTAGATTGAAGAGCGGGATTAGTGCTTTGTCTGACGTGAAGAAATCAGCAAAAGGAGCTCCTGCGCAGCTTTTAGATGCTGTTAGTAAGCTAGAGGCAAGTCTTAACCGCAACTTGGAAAGGGCAATGAAGGAAAATGACAGAGTTTACCTACAGAGGGTTCCACCAGCTAGTTCATTACCTCCTCTACCTGCATTCTCTATGGTGAAGCCTTCTCCTCTTGATGAGATATTCGATGCGAGCAAAGAGAAGATGTTCTTATCCCTTGTTCCAGATAGCAGTACAAAAGCACTTTCGAAATACACTGAAATGGTTGATGATGTCATCAGAACACAAGCTGAGAAGCTTCAACAAGGGAGTGAGCTAGCCAGAGTAAGGCTGAAGGAAATGGACTTGCCTAACTCTCTTCTTTCTTTAGAAGGAAACTCATCCCTTCCAGACAATCTTAGTGAAGATGTGGAAGCTGTACAGATTAGTGGGGGCCCAGCTGGACTAGAAGCTGAGTTACAACAGCTTAGGGATCTTAGGAGGGTGAATCATGAACTATTGGTGCAAACGGAGGAACTTTTGCAGAAGGAAGCTCAAGAAGATGCCCAATTTAGAACCCAATTTGGGACTCGCTGGACTAGACCTCAATCGAGTACACTGACAAAGAACCTTCAGGATCGTCTGAACAGATTTGCAGGAAATTTGAAGCAAGCTGGAGAGAGTGATGCTAGAATAGAGCGTTCTGTGAAGGACCATTTTGCGCTCATGTCCATCCTTGATCGACGTCCGGTATATCCTAGAAATCTTGATTCTTGATAATATTATTCCAATAGGATCGTCCAACTGTGAATATGTTAGTTGTGTGTTCTAAGTTTGAGGAAGTTACCTGAAGGCAATATTTATTTCTGGTTCGATCCAAAGCAATGGATTTTTTAGAATTATCAAACTATTTATCATCTTTTAACCTTTAACTGAAAAAGAAAAATGCAAGTAGAATTGTGAAGTCCTAAGATGATAGAAGCCCTTTGGCAGGATTACCAAAATAAGTTCATTCCCGTTGACTTGCAGGAATACTGTGATGGACTGTCCGTAATTAACATAGTCTAAGTGGCCAAGACATCTGGCCTCTTCTTGGATTTGTCATAACTAGTGCCTTGCTTCTTTTTTATCGTGAGATGTGTATTTTTGGGAGATATTAAGTGCCTTTGATCTAATACACAGAAGAAATGTGTGTTAAATAAGAGGCACTTAATATCTCAGGCATAGAACATTCTTTTCCGCTTTCTTCTTTTTGGAAATATATGCTAGACTTGTTGGAATCCAGCAATGGCTCCCTTAATTGTTAGCTGCGAGCACATCTTTTTCTCTTTCTTCTTTTTGGAAAAATGTGGTCATTGCAAGTTTGTACGCAGCCGTTTTGAGCTGCAGTTCTGTTATAGTTTGGCATTAAACTCTATTTTTACTATAATGTGTCCTATATCTTATTTTTCAGATTGAGTCTGCCCTTCCTACCCTTGCAAAGCCAATCATGTCTTTGGATGCTAATGAAGACGCGATAGTTGGAGCCTTGAAGCAGAGTCTGGTAATTTCTTGACTATAGTAAAATTTAGTTGCTGGCAACTTGGCATGGTTTGATTGTCAAAGAAGCATCTGGAATTTTGCTTGTCTATGCTATACTGGCAATTGATTGTCGGCAAGATGAAATTTAGCTTGCCTACGCTATACTGACAATTTAGCCTACAAAAATTATTACTTCATGTTGCTAGCTGAATAAGTAGGCCATAGGTTACTGAAAGAAAACTTGGGAGTGATGCCTAGTAAGAGTATGAGGTCACTGATTCTGTCATTGCAGCGGTTACTCTCTGTTTGGATATAAAAAGAGGATGGGTGGGAGGGGAGGGAGGGAAGCTAAGGGAAGTGCGAATGGAGCAAATGAGTTTCCCCCAATTTGGAGGGATTTCAGTTAGGTTTGTAGGAGGGAAAATGGATCCCTTCATTTCTCCCTCTTCCATTTCCCTCTAACCCTAATTTGTTAACCAAGTAAGGGACTTTGGCCGCCGTTCCTTTCTCCTCCAATCCTTTTATCCAAACAAAGGGTTAAAGCACTTTAGTATTACATGTGGATGGTGAGGAACGAGTGCAAACTGGAGTGTGCCAGGCAGGCAGATAGCCGAAGAATTAAGGCTCATGTACATGAAGGAATGGCCTCTAAGCTAACAGTCTAACGCACAGATAAGAACTGGATTCAAGACAGAATTCGTATACAAATGATATGGATCTGAAGCCAGTAGACTTTGTAATTTTATGTAGAGCCTAATATATAGGCAACTGATTATGATAATTAACCCTGGAAATCCCTTGCACGCATTTTCTGACAAGTGACTTGTAATTGTCGCTGGTGCATTTTCTTCTATTGTTGCTTTTCTTTTTGCTACCATATAAGTATATAACATTGCTTTAAATATGGGATAGGATTTTGCCTATATCACACTGGGTTCCATGGGTCCCTGGATGGTTTTTGTACTCACTTTTATCATCTAAACATTGCACAGAGGCATTTGGAAACACTAGGTGCACAAAGGGCGGGCCTTGAAGACATGCTTAAAGAAATGAAAAGAAAGGTATCTGGCTGTGTTTTAGCTCCTTGTATTACCTTTTCATTTTCATGTACTAACATTTAACCAAATTAATAGAAGGTATTGTGCTTCTGCTTTTAAATTTGTCCGATATCTGCTGTATCTATAGCGCTACAACTGAAATTTGGCCGGTATGACAGCTTCCTGCAGATATGTAGTCTCATAGCGAGTTTTAAGCCTTGTTTGGATGAGGGGTTTTGAAGGAAAGGGAGGGAGGATACAAAATCCCTTGTTTGGATAACGAATAGGTTAGGAGGGAAATGGAGGGGAATCCATATTCCCTCCTCCAAGCCCAGTCAAAATCCCTCAACAAATGAGTGATTTGGAGGGAAAACTCCCTTCCTCCATTTCCTTTTCCCTTCCCTCGCCTCCACCCCCATCTTCTTCCGTCCCTTTCCCTCCCATCCATCCCCCTCCCCTCGCCTTCCCCTCCACTATTAATGGGAGATAATAGGTCCATTCAGGAGCATGGGATAACTATTTACTAGTCTTGCTGTGAAAATTATAATCAGAATAAATGGCATAGCGTTATTCGTTGTTCATGTGTCAAGTTTATAATTCGGTTGCGTTCAGTTAACATATGCTATCATTTATGCTAGGATGACATACTTCCAAAGCTAATGACATGCACGGGATCCTATGAGGATTTGTTTAAAAAGGAAATATCCAAGTACGACCGCATATGTGAAGAGATTGCTCAGAATCTGGAGGCACAAGAGCAGCTGTTAAGACAAATCCAGGTATTTCTTTTCACCTCATTATCTTTTTAGTGGATGAGACTTGTTTATTAACTCTTCTTTCATGAGTTGACTTTTTCATGAGATTGCAAATTATAGCCTTATAGCCGCCATAGGTGATAGTTGGAGAACGAAGAAACAGTCTGGGTGCAATTAGTAGACAAAGCTTTTACTATTCTAAAGATAAAACTCTTTTCTCCTGATCAATACTGAGGAATAACCAAATATGTTTTCTTTGGAGACAATCCATGAAAAAAGCATTCGCATTTAAAGCCTAAGGTTGAAATAAACATTAAGCAATGTATCAAGTTGCTGTATTGAAAATAAATTGGCACTTCAATGGTACTCTTTTAGCCTGTCACGGGACTTCTAGGGATTTCTTTCAATGCTTTAGTGGTAAACTGTGTGATTAGCTTTCTCTTCAGTAGTTAGAAGTACGCACCGATTCAGCCTTAAGTTTCTGCTGTTCGCATAAATGTTTCCTAAGTACTTCACGTTTTGTTTTGTCCAGGCTCAAAATGAGCAGTTTGCTGCTCTGTTCAATCTTGAAGATTACAAAGGTCAGTCAGTTCATTTGCTTCGGATTTGATTCATTATACCACTTGTTCACTATGTTCAGTCTGCTGGGTGCCAAGTACATTTTGCTTTGCTCCTGGTCTTGTTTGTGATATGTTCAAAGACAAGATTCATATTATACCTTAGTTCAAAAAAGTGTGCCCGGCTCAAGGCTTAATCGGTTACTATCCAAAATGTGTTAGGTACTTAGGTGCGATGTTAGCCGCATCCAGTGAGGCTCAATACTGTTTTGTTTTAGCTTGAGAAACCGCCTCTTTGTTTTGTTAACAAGGGGGTAAGGGCGTAAGGCTGCTGCATACACCCGACCCCCCCTACCCCGCAATTTGTGGCCTTGATTACTGTCCCCAGCATCAGCGTCGTCCTTGTCTACCTCGATTACTGCCCCCAGTGCCAAAGCGGAGCGGACAATTGCTATTTTTACTCTCATTTGATTTAACTCTTTCTCGCTTTGCTATTTCAGCTTCTCAAGAGAGATGTTTTAAACAGATAGAAGCTGCCGTTGCAAAGTATCGAGAAATTAAGGAGAACATAAATGAGGGGCTAAAGTTCTATGTAACCCTTCAGGTATCAGTTCTCTGTTTGTATTTGTAGGGCCCAATATGTATCTGCAGTTATGCACCCAAACTACTGTCAGTTCTATTTTAACTTTTTCCTAATCATTATGAATATATTTTTAGAGTACTAGTCCTCCCTTCCAAAATAACTGGCCATATCGCATAGAAAGATTAAAGGGAAAATTTTATCGCACGGCAATTAGGCCTGCCCTACTTTACGGCTCCGAGTGTTGGGCCGTGAAGCATTGTCACATTCAAAAGATGAGTGTGGCGGAGATGCGCATGTTGAGGTGGATGTGCGGACATACAAGGCAAGATCGGTTACGGAATGAGGTGATTAGGGAAAAGGTAAAAGTGGCGCCAATAGAGGACAAGATGATGGAAAACAGACTAAGATGGTTTGGCCATGTGAGAAGGAGACCTATGGACGCACCAGTTAGGAGGCTGGAGACTTGGAGAACAGAAAAGGTCCTTAGAGGCAGAGGAAGACCGAGACAGACATGGTTGAGAGTGATAGAGCACGATATGAGAGTTCTGGGGCTTGAGGAGAGTATGGTGACGGAGAGGGCACAATGGAGGGAAAGGATACATGTGGATTTTTAGTATTTGATGTTTTTTTGACAGATTTAATGTTTTTTTATTTAATTTAAAAAAAATTAAATTATTTATTTTTCTCTCCTTTATTACACTTTTTCACCGACCACTTGCATATAGATTTTACCTGGTTCATTCCGGAGCCTTAACTCTATTTCGATTTTTAAAAATCGTTTCTCTTTTCTCTCGATTTAAATTTTAAGTTTTTATAAAAGAAAGACGGAATTCGATTTTAAAACCCCTAAGTTTACCTTGACTTTCCATTACATTTTCGTTCTTCCTTTTTGTTTTTCATCTTCCCTTTTTTTATTCGCATTTTGAGGCGTGCGTTCACCCATGGACGGTTCGAAAAGATGATTCATGTCAGCCGACCCCAAATCATTTTGGGATTAAGGCTCTGATGTTGTTGTTGTTGTTGTATTGGGGAATTTTCTTGGCACTGAGTGACTATGTTACTTCAACTCTTCACCTTTAGAGCAGTACCCGTGTCGATCGTCGACACGACACGGCATGGATATGGGTATGGATTTCGTACCCGACACTTGTTAGTCCGACACTTCTGCTAGGAGTGGTAAACTAGTGAGGCTCACAACCAAAAAGTGGAGGAAGATAGATTAAAAAGCATTTAGTATAATATTTAATTATTTCAAGTCTTATTTCCAAACTTCTCATTAGACTTAAAAAATAGGATTAATTAATGGGAATAATCCGTACTATGGGCGTCTTTCTTATATTACTCCAACCTATACATTAACCGACTATAATCCTAACTATCCTACACCCTTCCCATATTACACCTAATTGACCTGCTACCTGAAGAATAGGTATCTCCTCTATATGAATTGTAATGTAATATCGTTATTGAATTATTTCCTTGTTCTTTTTCCCTTCTCTTCCAGACTTGCACAAAATCCTTACTCTCTTTCCTTCTTCACCATTAATTTTAGCCATCTCCTTCATCTTTCACATCCATATCTCATTTCTACCACTCTTATCCATTTTATTTCTGCCATAATATCCTCTCACTCTCATCTCTATCCTCTATCTCCAAGACCAGAAAGTCTTTGCTCACATAATTACTCTCACTTTCTCTCTTCTTCCTCTCCCTTTTTCGGCCTATTTTGTTGCGCAGTTTCAATGGCGGTCCATTTTTTTCTTGCGTTTTGTCTAAAAACCGAAGTGATCCCCTTAAAATTTCAATCTTTGTACAATTACTAGCATCAAAATTCAATCTTTGTACATTCAAAACTTGATTTTCTTTTTCATTAATACCCAACAAATTGAAATTGTTGATGATTATAGTCTTTATCTTTGTTGTGTAATTTGATTTGTGGATTTTTATTAATTGTTTAAATTGAAAATGATACGAGTAAGAAATCGGCTTATGGTGGATATTTGTTGATGAGTAACACTGGTGAGATTGAAGGTTGTCGGTTTATGGTGGGTATTTGTTGTGCTGTTTTGATGGCGGCATTTGAGTATTTGTATCCATGGAAATAACAATTCATGTACTGTGGTGGTAGAGGAATGATGGCCAACTTTGGGATAGTCGTATGGGTGTTTCGTTGTGGTGGCATGGTGGGTAGAATGTGGGGTCAATGGTAGTGTGGTTGAGTTTGGTGATGATGGTGTTGATGCGTGTTGGGTTTATAGTTGCTGGTTGTTAATAGTGGATAAAATGTAAATGGTGAAAGTGATGATGATGGGATTAAAAAAAAAAAAAAAAATTACACATTACCTGAATTAGAAGGTAAAAAATTGGCCGAGTGCAATAAGGGAAGAGTGTGTGATAGTTAGGATTAAAGTGAGTTAATTCATAGTTTGGATTAATATAAAAAGGGCACTCATAGTATGGATTATTCCCGTTAATTAATCCTAAAAAATATTGAAACATTTCAAGTTTAGAAGGGTATTTTTGCTTTCAAGAAGTGTCCCCGCACCTTATCATCGCTAAGAAAATCTCATAATACTTCAGAAACTCGAGCGTAGTTCAGAATCCTAGTAATAACAGTTAATAATTCTCCATGATTGTGTAGAAAACTAGAAATTTATATTCAGGGAAAAAGTTCAATTTATGAAATGCTTAGATGAGACAAGTTGAGCAAGTTTGACCTACGACTTCGGGAAAATTAAATCCTGAGAACTTTAGCACTAGATTTTCACATCATATATCGGGATCAAACTGTAATCGAACTTCTTTGCTACCCATATTTGACGTTTCTCTGACTAAGTTTTAATCGGGTGTTCCTATGATGTACAGGATGCAATCACAAATGTAAAGCAACAGTGCAGTGATTTTGTAATGACCAGAAATATCCAATGCCGTGAAATGATCGAAGACGTTCAGAGACATGTATCAGGTCTCAGTTTACAGGACAGAAGTAACTCAAGTAACCATAGCTACCCGTCAGTTGGGACCAGCCAGGCTCCACGAACAATGTCATCACACCAAACTGATCCCCGATACTCTGCCCAACCTCCAGGCTCACAACCACCTTATTATCAGCAACCACAGAATGCATCCATGCCGGGAGGATATGGGCCCCCTCAGTATAACTCCTCACAGCCAGCACATCCACCCTCTTATCAACCACCACCTTCAGGTGGCGCTCCTTATCCTCCTCAGCAGCCGCCTTCACACCAACAGCAGCCACCTGCAAGCCATGAGTATGGTCAGCCTGCTTATCCGGGTTGGCAGGGTCCGTACTACAATGCTCATTCTCAACAGCCCGGATCTTTCCCCCGACCACCATACAACGCTCCAGGCTCTTACCCACCAAACCAAAGTGGTTACTATCGGCCACAGTAGTATATTACTTCGGTATCTTAATGTTTGTTGCTTTTGTTTCTTTTTTTTTTTAATAATACATTTTTTTTTTTTCACCTTACGGGTAAAAGGTTATGTTTATCAGTTGGTCTTGCTTTAGACGGGTCGAATCTTAAGACGGGTAGTTACACTCATAAAACAAATAGGGGGACAAGGTGGGGGCACCCCCCATGTGCCTCCCACTATCACCAATTTGGGCATTTTGTCTCACAAAATGGTATCCGTCTACAACTAAAGACGGATAGTGCCCGTCTTTAGTAAGAATTTGTGTATGTTTATATATTTGGTTGTCTGCTGTTACAGATACCCGGTTTGTGTAAGTTCTTGTGTTTGAGACGATTGATGATACGGCCTCGTGTATAGATATTGATTCTTTGCAGATCATACTATCCTATAATAATGACTCGTCTGATTATCGGAATGGTAGTTGGTATGAGAAGTTCATATTTTACTTGTTTTAAATGTTATCTTTTGTATTTGAATCAATTGGATGTAACATAAGGTATTGACTCCCAATATACGGTTTTACTTGTGTAGCCAGAATACAGGTATACTTTTTGTGATTAACAGGTGTAGCATCCATTCGCAAAGCTTCAAGGATGGTGTCGATTGCCCTTTACAAGTCCTTGTAGAAGAGTCTTGCTTAGAAATAGCAACCCTAATTTCGCAAAAGTTAGAGAGACTTTGTTAATCCATTATTGTGAAGCTCTTTTGTGGATGTGCACCCTCTATGTACTACATATCCAGAGTTTATCGTCACGTTATAATTTTTTTCCGACACTGTTTTGCTGAGAAGCGGCTTTGGGGCAAAAGCCAGTGGTCTAAAAGCTGGCTATTTACTGGTACAAAACATAAAAATCGAAATAAATATAATGAACAAAAAATACGCAAGAAAAAATCAACCTCGAACTTGATCAGTGTTATTTAAAAACCGAAAACCAAAAAGTGATTGCTGTAGCCTTTAGGCCTTGTAATTCCTGAATCTTGATGAATATTTAGCTTAACCGCGAAAAGTCAGCGAGAAAGAAACATTATAGTGAATAAAGTAAGCAATAGATTAAAGATTACCGTCTGGATTGATTTAGGAAAAGAGAGAGTCATCTGACAAATTCTTCGTCAAAATATACAAGGTCAAGATACACAATGTTCCCTCCATTTTACAGATATTTACTCATTTTTAAATGTCAAAAATATTTAGCAAAAGCAAGAAAATAAGCGAAATTAGTTTGCGGAAAAAGCAACCGAGTCATCTACATAAGAGATAATTCGAAGATATCAAAACGAACTATAAAGGAAAACTAGGAGCTATCAAAGAAATGAAGGGAGTCGATAGACTAAAACACTTTTTACTGAGTTGGAGCATGAGGCTTTGATCGGTCATAGAGACGATAGACTAAAGTAGACTTGGCCATTTGTGGTTCTCTCTCGAGCACAGCGATCACGTCCTTGATAGAGATACTGGGAGCTATCCTTGGAGGCAGCGTGTTCTCTTGATATTTGCCTCCTTGTCTCATTGCTCCTGTAAGAAATCAATTTTCTTATCCTTCCTTCTATTTCCGTTATAAGCCATTGGAAGGCAATCAAATCTATAAATTTACTCGAGTATTCTGACTTTAGAAGCTGAAATTCTCGTGTACAGTCAAAGCCCAACGAACAAGCCATAATTAGGGCTTCAGGGTTTTAAAGGACCTAAGCTAATTATCACAAATTATAGAATAAGACAGTCTTACACTGTAGGACCGTCTCACAATATAAGACGGTCTTACACACTAATTATTGGTGAAAAATAATTCAATCACAGACTCAGAGTCTCAAAGGACTTGATTTCATTTTTTCAGATAACCTCCATCCATTCTTTGCTAAAGGTTTTCTTAGCTTAACGCATTAGTATTTGCCGAAATGCAAAGGCCTGCTATAAATAACCGAAATTTGACCCCCAATGGCCTATACAGCCGATGTCACACGGCCCATCCTAGGCCAATATATCAACTACACAACCGATGCTAAACATATATGGCTAATATAGCCTGGTCAATCGCGTCATAGTGTGCTATCACAATTCGCACAAGATACAACAATAACTACCATGCACCGAAAGCTAGTAAGTGGAAACACTAATGGTAGATTAAAGAGGACGACATGCAGGTTCCAATGTTAGACGAATAGAGGCGATGGTAGCTACATAGTGGAGTTGACGGAGCTCATAGCAGCGTGGCAGGTTGCTATGAGCTTTGAATGTAGACGGGGTAGCCGGGGAGATTGGTGAGTATGACATGTAAAGCTTGGGATAAAAGGTTCTAGTGAGTGACCGGATAACAATGATCGAAGCTCAGTCATATTCAGCAAGTAATAACCGAGTTACACTTACCAGGTGTTCCCAGAGTAGCAGAATGATCTTTTTTTCCAACTCCTCGGGTGTCCTTGACATTCCCAGTAGATGTTATTAATGGCTTGAGGGTGGCATCTCTACCCAACTGAGAACCAGAAGCAATCTCAGGCCCACCATCGCGTTTCTGGCGTGCCTGTGCCATAAGCTGCCATTTTGATAGCATATCATCTCCTCCGACAGCAGCTCGTGCAGCAACATTTGCAGCTGTCGTACGCATTTTGTCATCTTCCTCTTTGTTTACCTGGAAAATTGTGATCAAGGGTAAGAAAGTAAGGAAAGACTTGATAACTTCATCACGAGCATTTAACCGTAGAGAAGGCTGGCCACCTTAAGAGACTTATTGCGTGCTTCTTCTTTCTCCTTCTCGACATCAACTGCACCACTACTATCAGGCTGTTGCAACGCAAGAGAATAAGATAGATCAAGCGTGGGATACTATATTAACTTAGGGAGACAATATGTTAAAAAAAACGTTAGATACTAGAAAATCGAACATAAACATTTACATTTATTATCAAGAATTTTCACAAAATTGTATTTGGAAAAAAAATATTCATGTAAGAAAATATGGTCAAAGTATCGTCATGTAGCTGCAAACATAGATTGTAAATATGTTAAAAAAACTGTTAAATACTAGAAAATCGAACATAAAACATTTACATTTATTATCAAGAATCTTTCACAAAATTGTATTTGAAAAAAAGAAATTCATGTAAGAAAATATGGTCAAAGTATCGTCATGTAGCTGCATTACGTCAAACAGGATGATAGACGTGAAACAGAGGGGGCACAAACATAAGTACCACAGAACGGGCAATGATAAAAATCTTACTTCATTTTGTTTTCTTAGTTTATCAGCTTCGGCTTGCTTTTTCTCCCACTCCTCTGTGGCTTTTTGGTTTATCATCAAAATCTGTTCTCGAACATCAGAATTGACAACAATGCTGTGCTTCGACTTCTCAGAATCAACTCGCTGTATAGCCATATTTTACTTAGGTCGGAAACGAAAACATATTGTATTTAATCAGACGTGAAAGGAATGGATGGACAAGAGCATACATGTTTCGAGACTCTGATCAAGCTGCTTATCAACGCACGCAATCTTTCCTCAACACACTAAAGAAACGAATTCTTTCAATGATATTGAAAGCACGAGACAATCATGAGGGTCAAGTGCACACAGAAAACTTACTAGTGAGAGGCACTTTTCCACGTCGTTGCTTAAGTTCTTCAAACCACATTTGGTCACTGTCAAACCACATAATTTTGCCAAATGAGTCACGGGATATAAATAAGCTCGTAAACTATCATTATTCGTCATTAGGACAAAGTCGTTTGTGTATTCTAACACATAGCGGTTAAGACTGCGTAACTTTAACCACCCCTTACCCCGCCGTAGGCGGACCCTTGAGGCACTAAGGTAATATTGTTGTTAACCGTGCGTATATACTCCCTTGAATTTTGTAAGTTTAACGTTTCAAAAGACTATTAAAAATGATTCGATATTAACTTATTTCAGCCAACTTCTTCTGGAGAGGATTCTTTTGCAGAATCAGCCGGTCTTCTTCTTCTTGAACAGCCTTACGAGATGCTTCTGAAACTCTACTATCATCTTTGGGCAGAGAAAATAACTGCTCCTCTTCCTCCTATAAAATAAAAACAGATACAAGTGAATCGATATTTAAAAAAAAAATCTTCAGGAGAATGACAGAAGCAGCTCTGGGGACAAAACCACATACTCTAAGATTAACTCCACTAACAGCAGTAACATCATTAAGATGTTCAATGCTTTGATCTGCGAAAGACCCAGAAACTTTCTGTTTTTTACTGCAAAGTAATGAATGAAGCACAAAGTTATGAACATGATAATGAAGATGTGCCAAATTATGTGTCAGGATAACGGAAATAGCTCAAACTCACCCTGGTAAAGGGGGTGAAGAAACTAGTGAGTCAAGTGGCTTCTTCTGACCACTAATAGGCTTTTTAGTTGCGATTTTGGAACTTGCCAGTGCATTTTGAGATCCCACCTAATATATAGAAAGCAGATGTTATTACATTTCAGAAATACAGTCCACGAACAACTACTAGCATAAGCATGAGGCATATACAGTGATGTATCCTCGATAAGGAGAGCGAGATAATAGATAGAACTATGCTAGTGTGAATAAAGGCACCAGCGCATACACATGCATACAGAATGAGAGAAACGATGACAGGGTAAATACACAATTTTCTAACTCAAACAGGTGACAGGATTTACATATAGGCATGTGGCATGATCGGACATTTTAGGTGCAATCTCCAAAAGCATTTTGGAATGCAATCCCATCTGTTTACATAGTATTGCCCTCTTATAGTGTACCCCTGCTGGTGGGGAGCTAGATCCAGCTTAATAAGGCCTCAAGATAAAGTGCTATAGTGTTAAAAACTAAGGAGGGAAAGTTGTCCTACCCGGTTTAAATGGAGACTAAACCGGATGGTTTACACCCAAGAATGCATATTGTGCTCTCTAATGGAAGCAGAGAATAACCTTCACCCATGAACAGTAAAGTAAAAAAAAAAAATGAAAGTATGAATAATAAGTTTCAACTCTCACATAAAGCAGATAACAGCATAAGCTCAGAGAACCAGAGGTACATGAGCTAACTCACACAAAAATGATTAAAAAATGGGTAATGTACAAGACAAACTTGCATATCAATTATCAATGTTCATATATGCAAAAAAGGAGAATAATCATGGGTATAGCCAGATACCTGCGTATCTGCATCCATTTGGGTAGGAACAGAATTTGGGGTTGTCATATTAGTTGTCCTCATGGCTGAGCCAAATGCCATTGTGGAATTTTGCCTCTCTGTCAGTTCATCATTTGAAGTCCCTGGGCCTTTGCCTTGATCAACCTGTGCTGATAAGCTAGGCCCCTGGGATTGAAAGTTTGAGACCTTTGGCTGTTTATCAGGACCCTGTTCAATAGGCTCCTGCTTCACATAACCGATGGGAGGCCAAACACCCTGATCTTTGCTTGTCATAGCTTGCCAAGAAACGGAAGTATGATGCATTGCGGTGGTAGGCATATTGGCCATGGTGGGACCAGGGACACCTCTGGTATCATTATACGAGGTCTGCCTCTCCACTTTAGGAACATTATTATGAGCTGAACCAAACCCTTGCTGAAGTTGAACATGCCTGATTTGGGTATCATTAGGTTGATTAATCATTGTGGAAGGTGAGCTGGCGTTTGTGCCAGCAAACGGTTGACCTCCATACATAGGAAATGAACTCTGAGAAAAATGCAAGTGCTCTTGCTGCTGCTTCGAAAGGCCCTGTACAGGAATTGCCGGGCGACCTGAAAGTTGGTTTGCTTGCTGCTGAGGCAGCTGCCCAAATGTATATGGATCAGAGAACTGAGTTACAGTTCCAGGTGGCGGTCTCAGCGGTTGTTGCTGCTGCTGTGACATATTCTGAGTTACAATTCCAGGTGGCGGTCTCAGCGGTTGTTGCTGCTGCTGTGACATATTCTGAGTTACAATTCCAGGTGGCGGTCTCAGAGGTTGCTGCTGCTGCTGTGACATATTCTGAGTTACAATTCCAGGTGGCGGTCTCAGCTGTTGTTGCTGCTGCTGTGACATATTTTGAGTTACAGTGCCAGGTGGCGGTCTCAGCTGTTGTTGCTGCTGCTGCGACATACTTTGAGGAACAATGCCAGGTGGCGGTCTCAGCTGTTGTTGCTGCTGCTGCGACGAATTCTGAGGTACCGTGCCAGGCGGCAGCCGCAACTGTTGTTGCGGCTGCTGCTGTGAAGGGTTCTGTGACTACACATAAAACAATTACTTCCTATCTGAAGAATCACTATATCCAGAAATATCGTTTGTAACGTCATTGAGCGATGGTGTAATCAAGACCTGGGTTCAGAACCCATCATAATCAAAATTGTCCTGTCGCTCGCACCAGAAAAAATAAAAATAGAATCACTATGTCCTTTAAATTGCCCCCTCTCACCTCACCTGGGTTCAGAACCCACCATAATCAAAATTGTCCCGTGACTCAAACCAGAATTTTTTTTAAATAAACAATATATCTAGAAAACTTCCCTTCTCCTTAGTTCAGTCAATTGAACCAAAGCCAACATACCTTTGCTTGCATCTTAACCACAGCCAATCTTAGCATCTGGTCCCCCACAATGCCTCTCATATGTCTAACAAAACCTTCTTTGGGTATCTCATTCCTCTAATAATCACCAGAAGAAGTTCAAATTAATTTCTGAAAAACAGTGGGGAGATGGAAAAACACCATGTACATCAGAAAAGTAAGTCAACAGAAACAAATTGAAAGAAAATAGAAACAAACCTTCAATTTTGTGTAAAGAGTTTGCAGTTGCATGGCCTTGTCTTTGTCTAAATCAGGTAGAATAATAGGAAGCAAACTGCCAAAAGGTATTTGTTTTTGCCTTTGAGATGGGCCGCCAACCTGCTCCGGAACTGGTTGATTATTATTTAATCTCTGTGTATTTGGTAACTGAGATGGATTATGCATCCTATCCTGTTCAGAAATTTGAGGATGAGCTCTTCCAGATATTTGCATGTGTGTTGAGGCTGACGGCTGAGAGTACTGTGCAGGATTTTGTTCAACTTGATTTCCCTGACCATCAAGTGGCATGGCCTTATATTGCATGGGGAGACTACTAGGTGCCTGATGGCTATTAACATCAGGCTTCGTCTCTACATTTGTACCATGTTCCTTTGCCCCGACGTTCGATGGTAACTGATCCTCTAACTGCTCCTTGTTCTGCTGGCATTGGTTGGCATTGATATCATTTTGGTTAGAAGGTTGCCATTGTGAGTACATCTGACTTGATGATTGATTGAGCTCTTGAGAAAAAGCTGCATGAATTTCGACAAAGGACAGAACCACAATAGTGCGTTATATTCTAAGGAGAAGATGAACAATCTGGGAGGAAAAGTAATATTGTTCGCTTACAAAATTATGCGCCAGTATCAGCAGAAAATACAACTAATAGAACACATAGCCCTCTCAGTCAAAAGGGTGGGTGTTTCCATAAATAATGTCTCAGAAACTTCTAAATTCAAATATGGCTCCTTCAAAAATAATTCTTAGGATAATGTTCTCATAGATAAGAAACACCCACAGCACAGGTTCAAGTAAGCCAAACAGATACAAACACGGTTGTTTTACTTTTTTTGTCGTATGCTATTTGCCCTCTTCCTTTGTGTAATTTTTTTCTCTTCAAATATACAAACACAGTTCCTTTTTCTCTTCTGTGATAACCCAAATGCACCAAGGAGAGGATGGCATAACTTAATTATTACTCCCTATTATTTCAAGGATGGCGGAGGGTCGTAGTAGTTTGGAGAGGATGAAGATACAATTCTATTTCCTATGCTAATTAGCTAACAAAAACCTATACTTTGCTGCTCCATGTCTATATGGAGTTATGGACAATATGAATGTGTTATGAAGGGACAACAGTCCAAAAAGCGTATCTGGTTTAGCCAAAGGAAACACTATGATAGTTGATTAACAAGTGCCTAATAAAAATTGACTTTGATATAACAAAAGGGTTGGTACTAGAAGACAAAAAGGAAATATAAACAATTTTTCATAAGAAAGGGAAAAATATTCAGGAGGGGAACTTACAAGTCTCCGGTTGAGAAGGCTGAGTAGTGGGTGCACCATTTTCTATATCCCTATTTAGAGCAGCAGTAAATGCTTCAACATCTGCTCCAGAGTGCATTGACTCATCCTGGTTTCCGCACCAATTATCATGCTACCAAAAACATAAATATGCAGGAAAGACTTAAGAAGAGGGAGATGGGCACAGGATAGTACCTCATCCTCTTCAAGGAGCTTCATAATAGAAGGGTCCATCTCTCTATTGAAGATTTAGTTAATTGTTCGTATACTGCGGAATCGAATTGGAAGAAAGCAGAAACGTAATCAGATAGATAGAGAAGCAAACACTAATTGTAGTAAAATTCATTTGCCATGTATAGATATCTTTTGAGCTTTGATATAGAAATAACCAAGCACTCGCACAACATTAACATGTCAACAAACTTGAAAAATATCTCCACTCAAAATAAACCTTACACGGTAGAATCTCTTAAAAAACCACCTCCACAACAACAAACAATAACATTACCCCAATACCTAGAAGACTCCTGCCTATAATAGGGTAAGGGGTGGACATACCGGATTCTTTTTAAAGAACATCGTGAACAATCCATCTAGTTGCGTTGACAGACTGAAAATTCATATTGTACAGAGAGCATAAAGCTTAGTGAGTCAACTCGTTTTCTTTAATTTTATCCTCTCTTAAAGCCAAATAATACTAGCAAGGATCCACTAAACTTAATCTCACTATCAATCCGGAATGATGTCCCAAATAACAAAAGACTGAAATATCACAACTTTCGCATACCACTCTTCATCTAATTCTTCGAGTAATACCATAATCTCATGAACAACCTCAAGCCTCGATAACAATAGAGTAAAATAGCGAGAAAAACGCAAGAAACTACTTCTATTTCAATGTTATAAACAACAAGACCATATTTTTATACTCCCTCTGTCCCGGTCATTTGTTGTCATTTTCCATTTTGGGGTGTCTCAGCCATTTGTTGTCCTTTCTATTTTAAGAATGAACTTATGAGTAATTTGATCATTCTCATTCAATTTGTTCCACTTGTCATTTAGTTATTGGCCTTTTCCTCATTCCTTGGTCTTTGTGCCAAAACGAAAGGACAACAATTGACCAGGACGGAGGGAGTATAACTCAATCTATATTCTCAACAAAAACTCCGTTGAAGTTACCAAACAAATACCTTACCCTAACTCGGAAATTTCAACGAATGCTAAGAATCATATATCATATATTAATCTCAATTCTCAGTATTATATCATCGATCATAGCTCATAACAAATACAATCAATAAATCACAATGTTGTATATCTCATAAAATTTATTAAAGTGCTAATTAATTGCTGCACATTGAATATGAGATTATCAATCAAACTCAACAATCAATTCAAACATCACAATTTCAGCACATAATTCATATAAAATGACATAAAAGAACGCAATTGAATTAATAAATACCGAAAAACAAAAAAAAATAAAGAATAAAAATCAGGATTTTACAAATAGTTAAGCGAATTAGTTACGGAAATTAGTAAAGGTGAATTGAGGAAGAACGTAACTTACAGGTGAGAGATAAGAGATGTGTGAAGGCGCGGGAATGATGAAGAATGGAGGTCTTTAATGGCGAACGAAGAAGAGAGAAGATCGCAGGAGGTTAGAGTTATGGAGAAATGGAGAATAAACAAGAGCTTATTTTATGCGCATTGCGGACCGGTTTATATCGACTGTCTGAGTCCTAAAATCGTAGGTTCGAATCCTCTTGCCCTTTATACGGACCGGTATTAGCTTATTTTATTTTACTTTATTTATTGCTCCGTAGTTGTGATTTTTGCAAAGAGTTTGAAAACCGGATTTATATTAATATTATGAAAATCGACACTTTTATTGTATAGGTGTGTTGGTAGAGGTGGATAGGATCATTGGGTTTGAGTAGGTGAGGGAGTTGGTGGTAGAGGGGTGGGAGGAGGAGGAGAGGGCGACCATTATATATTTATATTTACGTGTTGGGCTGTGTGGGAAGCATGTAATAAGGTTATCTTTAAGGGGTTGAAGCTCGGGTGGGGGGATGTGGTGAGAAGGGTGGCGGACTTAATGGGTGAGCAGAATGATGGACAATAGGGAGGAGGTGGGGTGACAAGTGGTGGTGTGGTAGGTGTACGGAGTGGAGGATGCGAGGTGGGAGAAACCGGTGGAGGAATGGGTGAAAATAAATGTTGATGCAGTAGTTGAGGGTGTTGGGGTGAGTTTTGGTATGGTGTGTCGTAATGCGAGGGGAGATGTGGAATGGGGTGTGGCGGAGCAGGTTCGGGAGGAGTACGAGCCATCTTTTGCGGAAGCGGTAGCGGTATATAAAGGTCTTCGAGAAGCTTTGCGGGTTGGCCATACAAAGGTAATTGTCAAAAGTGATTGTCTGGCGGTTATTAACAGTTTGAAGAAGTAAAAACAGGGGCGAAGTGACATTTTTCTTGTTTTTAGTGATATTCTCGATATATGGTATTTTGAATCGAAAATTGATCCTCTCCATTTCCTTTCTCTCTATTTCGCTCACAGTCTCTTTAAATAATAATTTTTCCTTTCACTCTCATTTTCATTTATCTTTATGCGTAAATTTAGAACAGCTAGATGATGCCAAAATACGATCCAGACCATTGATAGGAACTTGTCTCTCCATTTCTTTTTAGGAAATAGAGAGAAAATGGACTCTTTTGAATCGTGTTCTTGGTCTTCTGCTCGTAGAAACTTGAATAAGGTGGCACATGAGCTAGCACATGTTCCGCTATGGAGTCTGGCCGTCTAGGTAGGAGAGTTTGGTCGTCTAGGTCTTTGCCCCAATACTTATGTAATGTTGTTGTTTCTGATCAGTTATTTATGAAGTAATCCCGCTTTAGGAGGTTTTTTATCATAAAAATAAATAAATAAAGGTTGTTCAATGGAAATTATTTTATTCGTTATTATCAATTATGTATCACTTTTTTATCCGCGAAAGTGGTGAATAGCCCCCATAACCTTTACCCAGTTGTGAGATTAAGCCCCATAACTCACAAGTGTAGTAATTATGCCTCATAATTTTGATAAAAAAAAAGTAAAATTCAACCCAGTTTTTTATTTTCAACCAAAATTGCACCAAAAAATTTAATTTCATTCATCAATACAATTTATAAGTATAAAATCAAATTTATTAGAAATTTAAAATTGTGTATGCAATTTATTACACATTGTTGGAAACAAATATTTGAATGTTGAAATTTGTAAATGTACCCTCATAAGTATGTGAATTATAATAAAATTAGTAAAAAATATTAAAAATATTCTAAAAATTATGTTAATAAATTAAATAAATACTTTTAAAATGTTAATAATTATTATTTAGTGTACAATGAACTTATATATAAAATAATTTAATGATATGAATTAAGTTGAATAGAAAATTGAGTTAGATTTCACTTTTTGCTAAAGTTATGGGGCTTAATTACTACATTTGTAAGTTATGGGGCCTAATCTCACAATTGGCTAAAGTTATGGAGGTTAATTACCACTTTCGCGCTTTTTTATCAAAGCCTAAAAAGTCGAGAGAGGGTTTTTTTAAACCTCGTACATACTTAAAGTGAAAACGTAATGGTAAAAGTACAAAATTAACCTAACTTTTCAAATGCATACAGAGTAAGGGGGTTAAATTTCCAAAAAAAAAAAAATCCCTACTGAAAATGGGAAAATAGAATTTTTAGTTAAATTTCCAATAGCAAAAAAATCTCGAGTTTACCTTGTGCCTCAGGATGACAATGGGTAGGGTCCTATAGGATCCAGATCCATATTATATATGTTGGATCCATATTCACAGGATCCAAAATGTTCAGACCCATATCCAGATCCATAAGATCCACAGGATCTGGGTAGCATATGGGTCTTAAATGGGTCCGATCTTTTTCAAATTTCTTCTAAACGTATTTTCACTATTAAAATTACATAAAACGCATTAAAATGTTTAATAGAATTATGGATATAAAATATGTCGATATTTATCATGATAAAGTAACAAATTACCGCGTAAATTATTATTTTTACGATGAAAAAGTTATTTCTTGTTTCTCGAATATTTAAATTCGGTTTTAAATTCGTTAATAACTATGAAATAAGAAAACTGACATAAGTGAATTGAATAAAATATAAGAAAATATGACTTCTATAAACGTTAATTATTCTTATATATCTAAATTTTTTAAAATAAAATAAAAAATATGGATCTGGGTAGGGTCTGGATCTTAGCGACCAGATCCATATCCATATCCAAGTAATTTTTTCTAGATCCATATCCGAACCATATCCATTGGATCCATGAAAATGAGATCCATATCCGCTCCATCAGGTCCGATCCAGCGGATATGGGTAAGGCCCTGGATCCACTGTCATCCCTACTTGTGCCATTATTCATTTACCCTGCTTAAATATTTCGCCTAGACAAATTCCAACTCCGCCACGTAACATAAATAAAAAAAAGAATTCCGAGATGACAATTGAATAAAACGAAGCTTAACTCGATGAATAAAATCAATATTATGCACTTCACCCGATCTAAATCCGTTTCATTTTATCGTCTCTACTTGAGTAGTACTTAGGGCATCAACAATAGAGGTTTGTCAACAAAGGTTTGTGTAGGTTTATTGACAAACCTCTCTATTGTTGGGAATGAGGATTGATGTTCATAGATGAAAATGGTTACAATTTTGTATACTTGGTTGTGACTTGTGAGTGATAGTGGACCCATGTAGTATACTTTTATGAGATCTGTCTATATTTAAGAGGTTTGTCTATTGTTGTATTGAAGTTTGTTTTTAGAAAGGTTTGTGTGTTGAGTGATGTGGCATTAGACCTCATTTGAGGTTTGTCTATTGCTAATGCCTTTACCCCGGCTACCTTATACGCCCTTATTTTAACCAAATCACGAGTAACCGGACCAAAAGTGAATTACATTTGCGAACATTCAGAGGATTTGGAGGGGAAAACATAAGCATAGTTTCGGTTCCGGGGAAGTAGCAAATAACCCCCATACGTTTACTCCTACGTGCATTTCACCCCCACAACTTTCACCAAGTGCAAATTAACCCCATAACTTTACTTATTGGTGCAATTTAGCCTATTTAATTTGTTTGGCTGTTATTTTATATATTACTCATTTTTTTATTTCCAATTTGTTTTTTCCTTTCATTAAAAATTTGTATAGACTAATTTACCCTTTCCACCCTTTACCCTTATCTCCTTTAATCAAATACCTCTTTCTCTTGGCTCTACTGCTGCTCCCCAAAGTCCCAATTACAAGTGCTACAACCACAACCACTACATGCCTCCACCACTAGTACACACCGCTTAACTACCCAGACCAGCACAACATCAAGGTTATGTGTTTGGAATCGGAGAATAGAACGCTACTTATCGGAGAATATAACATCAAGGCTGTGTGTTTCGGAATCCGACCTCGCCGCATGGAACACCATCCCCCTTTGCAAGTTTTTCGGAATCCAACCTCGCCGCATGAAACACTATCCCCCTTTGCATGCTTTTCAATGACGGGAAAGGGAGAGTTCGTGGGTTTTCGGAGTTTGGGAATGATGGTTTATGTTGTCGGGTTGGTTTCAATTGGGACGAGATGGTGGTAAGGGTGGTGATTTTGAACTAATCTTATGTTTGATGCAGGTGTTGTCGATGTAATGTGGTGGTCGGAGGGAGGCATGTGGTGGTGTGATGATAAAGAAGAGGGTAAAATTGACTTTTAATAAATTATTAATAATATATGTGCTTGTCTAATATTCATTAATTATGTTAATTTAATTTTCATATTTATATAATACAAAAAATTTAAATTAGAATTGATTTGCACCATATTGTGAACTTGCGGGGCTAATATGCACATACCGAAAGTTATGGGGGTGATTTGCACATAAGACTAAACGTATGGGGTTTATTTGCTACTTTCCCGGTTTCCGTTCCAAGAACTTGAAAGATGAGCATCGAAAATCAAAATCCGAAAGATGAACTCAAAAATCCATTTGTTAATGTCATCAAAGCAACTGATGATCTTTACCAAATTCGAGACACATTCTTCCCACAAAACCCAGATGACAAAATCTCTAGATTGCAACTTGAATCTCATCACTGTCTCAACTTGCTTGATTCTATACCACCTGGTATGTTTTTTGTTACTTTGCGACTTTGTTAATGTACTCCCTCCGTCCCAATCATTTGTTTTAACTTTATATTCTTTGCGAGGGTATTTTATTTTAATCAAAGGTAAACAAATGATTGCGACGGAGGGATTACAGATTACTATCTATTACATGGGTTTTGGGCTTATGTTGAATCTTTGTGTTTGATGGGTGTTATTGTTGAAATGGGGTATTATTGTTTGTAAGTTTGTTGTTTGAGACTGATTGTAGACATGGGTGATCTTTGGGTTTGAGTTTTTATTTTGATTTATGGAAGAAAAGATTGAATTAGAGAAATGACTCAAATGTGTATAGATTTTTTTTTTCCGGTGGAAGTTTTGTTTGAGAAAGAGGTGTTGGTATGCCAAAATTTGAATTTGTCAAGTGTTTTTTTTTTTGTATGAAGTACATGTCTTTTTTAGCAATGATCACCATTGCCTAAACCTCAATTAGTAAATAACTCTGGAATCAAGACGGGCGAAAGTGGTGCGAAGTGGGACATTCTTTGTGAGCAGTATGTCAATAAAAGGTAAAGAAATGATTGGGATGGAGGGAGTATGTTCCATCAATAGCCCAATGTTAAAAAGAATAATGAATCTTAAGCTCTGTTGAAATGCTCGCGTAGAGGTAGGTGGCATTATGTATTTGGAGAGATATGAAGGGTCAAAGGGAGGTCTCTTGATATCAGGTCTACGACTTCCTCTTTGAGTCCACTATCAAGCCATTTTGAAACCAATACACAATGAAGTTCTGGAACTTTTGCTGTATTATGGTGTTGGAGAGGTTCCGTAAGCCGTACTTGTGACAGGTAGCAGCAACCAAGGCCTTATGCATCCCTAAGCACGAAAATTTGTGTTGTGTTGTGTTGGCCTTGGCCGTTTGACTTATGGTTCTAAGGTCAAGCCTTTCTTGGATTTGTGCTGAGAATGGTTCTCATTTGTCTTTAAAGTGCCCCCCCCCCCCCCCCCACAACTGTCACTGAGATTGATGTGTATCCGCAAAAAATTGGGTGTGCTTAAGAGACATAGCGAGTTTTATGAGTATCTGTTTTGTGGCGTGGAAGTAGTGGTGAAAAGTTGCTATTGAATTGTGTTTTGGTTACGTTTTGGTGGTGTGTTTGGCTAGGGCGAAATTCTTGTACATTATCTTAGTTCACCATTTGGTAGATTACATTTTGGGGTCAGATTATTTATCTAGCTTCCTGATGGTCTAAGGCATTGGGTGTTTTTGTTAGTACCTCAATTATCCTTCAAATTCCTAAAGAGTTAAGTTAGTTTGTGTTTTTTTTTCTTTTTTTTCTTTTTTTATAACTTTAGGAGGATTTCTTGTCCTGTAAATGGATATTGTTTTTCGAAATATTGTTGTTTTTCAGCAAAAAAAAAAAAAAAAAGATGTCAGGACATGCTTTCAGAAATGTGGTGATAAGTGTGAAAAAGATGAAGAAAACAATAGGCACTCTGAAACGCTTCTTCAGCAACCTTCTTTATATAGAAGGCTATTTAAGCATATGATTCATTTTTGTAAATTTGTGGGGGTAGGTTCTGGAAATAATTAACATGAAAACCGTAGAAAAGGTGTGCTTTTGAATCTTGATTAAAGTTATCATGAACTAGTTCAAAAGCTACAAATGTGTGCTATTTAGTTGTTGATTGCATGACACTATCTTATATAAGACCTGCTTAAGTTTGTATAACATGGTCATATGTCCAATTCTTATCTTAAGCTGATGCTACCATCAACATTAGTTTTCCATTGGGATGTTACTCCTGGTTTTGACGAAGTCTTACTTTGCAGAACTTAGAAAATCCGCTATGCACCGTGCGACTTATGAACATCTGAAAGGAAAAATAATGGATGTGTTTCCAGACTATAGGAAAGAAGCAGAAGATCATCTTTCAAAAGCTGTAGGTGCTTCTGGTTTCTAGCTGCTTTATTCTTTTCTCCTTTTGATGTGCTCATGTTACTACGATCATTATTGTCTACAGGTTAAGCTTAATCCATCACTCACGGATGCTTGGTTATCGTTAGGGAACTGCTTATGGAAGAAAGGGGATTTAATCTCAGCTAGGAACTGTTCTGAACGTGCACTGAATATGGTATTATATAAACTTTTTCAATGTCGTTTTGCCTAAAATCATTAGATGGTAAGTTCTGCTTTTGTAATTTTCTGCTTATGTTGTTCAGGGTCCAGAGAAGAAGATACTATGTCAATTATCGATGCTGGAAAGAAAAATGGCTAAAGGCACGTTTTTTTGTTTAAATTCTTGCTTTAAGACTCTTTTAACCCTCTTCTTGTGTTGGGCATGCTTTTGGCTCAAAAAATGTATCCAAGGAAAATGGCAGTAGGCATCTTTTTTGTTTAAACTTTAAATAGACGTTTGCTGTTTACTTTTCACAATAAACTTCAACTTAAGTAATTTACATGATCTTTTTCTTTCCGCTTCGAAAATGTTTATTCTGCATGCCTAAGATTGAACATGAGTTAATCTTACTTAAGCCTCAAGTTTACGACATTGTCATTATATCTCATCTCCTCTATCATTGGATTTATATCTTTCTGTCTTGAACTAAAGATACCAAAATTTCTCTTTCTTTTTTACTCCTGTGTTCCTAATGGTGGAAGCTTTGACGTAGGTGCCTGATTATTTTTGTCATGAATTTATGTTTTTCTTCCTGAACGCAGGCGATGAAAATGAAGCAGAAAGAGTAGAAAAGAGTATTAAATATGCTAAGGATGCTATAGCCTTGGACGTGACAGATGGATATTCTTGGTGTAAGAGTCTCAGATGTTTTTCTGTTGATCTGAACATTGTTTATAGTATTTATTTTTACTCTGACGACTTATTAGTTGTCGTGCTGCTATGTACTTAATCTGCTCACTAAATCCATTGATCATCCATGTTCTCTTACCATGTTCATGGTTTCTGGAAGTGCTTGATAAGTGAGGCATCCTATATGTGTGCCCCAAAGTTTTTCTTGGCGCGTTGAATACTGCTCCTTCCATCCCTTTTTTATCTTCTTCACTTGACTTTGATGGTTAGACGATGTCGATTTTGACCAACATTTTCTTACTGTATACAAAGTTACAATTTCTAGAAATGATAATTTTGAAATTACTCTGTAGTTTATTTGATGAACTAAACATGTCTGATTTTATATTGTGTGTATAAATATGGTCAAATTAAGATCGACCACCAAAGTCGACACCGATCGACCACTAAAGTCAAATGAGGACAAAAAAATTGGGATGGAAATCGTAAAATTGCAAATTCCATCATATTGTTAACTTTTAGACCTTTTTTATGGAGTAAATTCTACATCTCGATCTCCTCCTTGACCAGATAACCTTGGGAATGCATGTCTTACAAGCTTCTTTGTGTCGGGAGCTTGGGATCATTCAAAACTTTTTCAGTCACTGAAAGCCTACCAAAATGCTGTAAGTCAGTAAGTGTATAGTTTGTCGAAATATCGCCTTTCCTTACTGAGTATATATCTTCATGTCTGAAAATAGTTTGGCAAGTCAATAAGCCACTAGCTCATTTCTAAATGTTCGTTTGTTTGCAAGAATTTATTTCTCGGGTTTCAACATTAAAATTGTGCTGTCTTAGGTCAATAAAGTCATCTGGCGTTATTAAGGTTAAAGAATATATATCATGAATCTAAAAGCTGAACGATAGACGTTCTGTTATCTGCCTTGATGAGAGCTTCTTTAGTGGCAAAGGGTTAGTAACTTAGTATTGTTGTTGAATCTGAAATTGAACTTGTTCAATATACTCTGGGTTGAAAATGATGAACTCGGCATACTATTTATGCCATATGCTCATGGGATGACAAAATTGCCTCCATACATTTGTATGATAGATGATCTTAATTTTAACCTGCGCATTAGCTATACGGATTGGTAGCTCTTATATTTGCAAATGTCTTACAGGAGAAAGATGAAAAGATGAAGTCCAATCCTGATCTTTTTTTCAACTGTGCGACGGTCAGTTATTTTCGCACAAAAGAATTTTAAGTTTAATTCCATATTTATCCCATTCATAGATGGGACTAGGCCCCTTCCAAAGTGAACCATGGACTTGTTCCTGGTGCTGTAGCCTTAATTAATATGTGGATTTCTTACAGGTGAACAGATATCTAGAAAACTACGAGAGGGCCCTTAGTGGTTTTGAAGCGGCTGCTAAAATTGATCCTAGCCTGAATGCCTCTGGAGAGGTCACCAACATTATTGGTCTGCTTGATGAATTGGAGAGTTTACTCACGGTAATTTTTTTTCAAATGATATTTTCTGTAAATGTTTACTCACGGTAAAGATGTGAACATCCTACCTTCCTTCGCCACATACAGGAGCCATTGAGGCACTTGGGTTCTGTTGTTGTTTTTGCTGTTGTTGTGCTAGGCTACTGTTTATTATGTCGATTAAGCTGGTTTTCTGTTCAACGAGTTTGAAAGCGTACCATGCATTTGAATGGTAAAATAAATGTGTTCAGTTGGTCACCTAGGATCTTTTGTTTCCCAGGCACATTAAATTGGTCAAGAGACACCCCCTTTAGTCTGGACATTGTACTGAATGCTGCTTCTAATACTATATTTAAAAGAAATGATTGCTTGTGTGAAACCAGCAGTGTGGAATGTGAGATCTTCCCCTTTAGATAGCTCGACTTTAAACTTTTACGAGAATCCATCACCCCTTGAATAATATCGTGGATCCCTAATTTTATGTCTTTTAATTTTTACGCATGAACCTGTAACTTGCTTTTATATGTTAGCTCAGTATTGAGCTGGATAGCTCTATTGTTGTTGAAGTTTTTTTTCCCCAACTAATAACTGTATGACATTTCTGGTGACAGAAAGTGACCAAACCTGAACGAGCGGTGGATCCCATGTCATCTTTACTTCACGTTGATGGTACGCCTCATGAGATTCCATGATTAAAATTTATAATTTTTTTCCGGCAGTGACAATTTCGGCCTTTGTGCTCTATGAAGGACTTACTAGCTTCCATTTCCCAAATTTGTCTCAGTCAGTCCATCTCACAAAAAGGCAACCGTAGATCTCCTATTTGAGGGCCTGAACAAGTCAACAGCAGTCATCAGCAAAGTGCTTTCCTTTGTTAAGCATGAGAACGTTGCTCCATTGTAAGCCGTCTTGTCTAGAAAGACTGATATGCCTTAATTTATTCTCGCTGGAAGACCTTTACATTTTTACATTTCAGAAAAAGTACAGTTTTTTTGTTACAACCTGAGAACATACAAGTCTTCCTTGCTCAAGTAGTCAAGTTCGTAGTTTTTGCCAATAGCATGGAGTGCGAAGAGCTATAACCTATGTTACTTAGACTCGTTTAGACGTATCCGACACAAATGCGTGTTCAGTGTCGGACTCGGCTATTTTTTTCGAAAAATATGGAATATTTTGGTCTAAAATGAAGTGTCCAAGTGTCATACCCATGTCCGAGTGTCGAGTGTCGAGTGTCAGACACGGGTACGCGAGGAAATTAGAAGAGTCGGAGTAACATAGGCTATAACCGAAGCTTCAAAATAAATTTCTGTGTGCTGATTTTTCTATTCATTAGATTGTATTATATCTAATTTTTTTTCTTGAATGTGCAGTTATTATGTAGCCTGCGACTCAAATCACTCGTGTTTTGTTCTATCCATGTATGGGATACACGCCAATGCAGTAAGATATACTTTGATGGCTTGTATTTATGTAACGTTCAATTTTATTCTTTGATATCATATAACGATAAATGACATGTTAAACTCAAGCATTGTTGAACTTTAATACGTCAGCCCTTATGAAATACTGCACTATACACTTATGTTTTTTACTTGGACTAGCTGTTAACGGAGTTTTCTTAATCTGACCATCCTATACAACTATTAGCAATTATGTTTATTTAGGTGCAATTAGTCTCATTGTAGACGGGTATATCCGTCTAAAGATGTAGACGGGTCAAATAATCTCATTTTTGCATGAAAAGTAACCCCCACCATCCCACTTGTTGTTTGACTTATTATGTAAGTGGTCACATATTTGACCCGTCTACAACTTTAAACGGATAGTGTCCGTCTAAAGTGAGATTTTATGATTTAGATGTTGCCAACTTGCCACTAGGCGTAACTGCGTAAGCTTAATGACTTTTTCTCTGGGAAACAGATCAGGAAAGGAGATCAAATAACAATTTTGGAACCGTGGTACAAGAGTGTCGGATTTTCTTGGAAAGGCAAAGTAAGCTCAAAAGTGTCAAATTTTCCCTTGTAGTTATTTCTCTTCGGCATCCTGGATTTATGCCAATTACTGCTTGGTTATAAACATTTCAGGTTTACCAATTCAAATCCATACGTGTCGACTTTAAAGAACAGATACTTGTGAACGGCAAACCTCTTTCATCAGATCAAGCCATTCGTTCATCAATTCACGCACAACATAAGCCAACTTAGTTTCTTCCTGGTCGAAAACTGAAGGTATATATGTGAGGGATTGTATTGCTCAAATGCTTTTTCACCGTCACTAGTTTGTGGATTTTTTTTTTGGGTGTAAAGCTCTTCAATTAATAGTGCTTTTTTTTTTTTACTGTTATTAGTTTGTGGATTTTTTGGGTGTAAAGCTCTTCAATTAATAGTGCTTTTTTTTTTTTACTGTTATTAGTTTGTGGATTTTTTGGGTGTAAAGTTCTTCAATTCATGATATGTATATTTTGTTGACAAAGTGATCGAGTGCCTAGACATCAAGAGTTACAAATTATTCTACTGCACTACATATATTTATTTACTGGAGAAAAAGGAACATACATCGGATGTACTACCTCCAACTTTTTTATTTTTTGAGCATATATGTAATTTTTTTGAGCTTATTACCTAAAACTTTATTTGTTTTTGAGCATGTGTATTTTTTTGAGCATAATAAAGTTTATAAGTTAAATTTTAATATTTTTCCCGTCAAAACTCAAATTTAACTAAACTTATATATAATGTTTTTGGGTTTTATTGTAATTTTTTAGATCTGAATGTTTAAGTGAATAAACTCAGAAACTTCATAGTGAAACTCAGAAACTTTAAAACAAAACCCAAAAACTTTTTTATAATGCTCAAAAACTATAGAATTGGAGGTAGTACATCAGATGTATAATCCTCTTACTATGCAAATGGGTCGGTGGAATTAGATTTGCTGGGGAGATTTCGCATGGTAACCGCTCTGTTTAGAAGGGGTTAACCTTAACAAACACTACATGAAAGTGGCCTCTCGGCTTTGATTTGAAATGATTCAATTGTTCCCAAATCCGCGAATTATAGAATAAGATGGTTAATTTAGAGGATGATGTCTTGAATATTTAACAGGAAGTCATGAAGACTGGAGGATGACTAAGGTCACTTAGTCGGTCATTGGCCTTTTTGCATTGTCTGCCCGATCAATTAGAGAACTGCTGTGCCGTTTGCTTAGATGGGTAATTTATATAAATCGGTCCAACTCCAAACAGTCGTCAATCATTATAAAATACAGACTGAAAAATTTAGCTATGTAATTTCAACACAATTTGTCGCGGTAAACCTTGCAAAAATGTGTCAATTGAGTTGAGTACAAATTGGGTTCAGGTAGATTATAGGTTGAGTCATTCAGGATAATCATTTTAGAGTCTCTGCATCAAGCTCAATTGACGGGGTCGCTTCTGGTCCATTTCCAGCGTGTTATTAGCGGTCTCATTTTGAGCCAGCTAACGGTCACAGCCAACGTCATTTCCAGGTTGGTTTGTCTAGCTGTAATTCTAATCGTTATCCAAGCTATGATATAAATCAGATCCAGCACAATTTTGACAGTCTACACGGAGAATTCTTTCAGATAAAAATGCCCTGAAATTACCAACACTGACAAAACGTCGTCTATAACTTCTGTAACGTGATACAAAGGCTATGAACAACTTACCTATCACGGCAATTTCAACATGGCGCAAAAAGTTACAAAGGATCAGTGTGTATACAGCCGCGTAATCGAGGGACTTCCTAGTTATTCAAGAAGAAAAGATTACTCTACAATGAATGTGGGTAGCCGAGCCACAATACAGGCTCCAAGAAACCCAAAACCCCGAGGAACATCACCAACTCTAACCAAATATAATACAGTCTGGGCCATTTCTCCGATATAAACAGCCTAAGCAAGGTAGTTTGTTATTTGCACTGAGTCGACTGTGAACTCAAGTCATCAAGGTAATTCGTCAAAGATTCTGAGAATCTTTTCGCTTGAAGACCAGGCTTTATAGAGTTGACATCACCCCATGTGGCGCAAGCATCGGTGAACCAACTATCTCGACCACCGCACCATGCCCCTGGAGCAACTCGGTTGTGCCTTCGATGGAGTATTTTCTCATCAATCATGGATAATACAGGATCATCCTTGTTAAATCGTCTAGCAAAAGCAGCCCCACTTTGAGTCATCTGATCAAAATCAGACACCCCTAAAAAGTGGGGATCCATCTTTGGGGGACTATCCCACATCATGTATCTCAAATCACTGTTGACGGTCGTGTTACTGAACTCAGGTGAGTTGCATATGACTGAATGGAAATACCCTTCTTGGGGTAACAGCGCGTTATTAAAATACATTAGCATGGTGCGAGGGAGATTATCCCACCCAAAGATGCAATATTCCAGAAAGGGTCGGCTTAAGGTGACCCAAGGAGAACCTGAAATCGGAAAAAAAAAAAAGGAAACAGAATTTCATTAGCCCAGGAGCAGACCAATTGTTTACATATTCCTTTTACGCATATATAACTGATTTCAAAGCTGATTTTCTAAAGCAAATGTACACAAATGGATGACAGAGGAAATAGAACTTAGAAGAATTGCCTGTGAAAACTTTGAAAGCAACAGGTGTCGGCCGCTTCTCTGTGGCGGTAAATAACTGACTTCTCCTAGCCAAATAAATTGAAGGGTCCACAACAATAGGTTTAACCCTAGCCTGTCTACAATGATACAAGATGTACAAAAGAAAATGTGTAAGCACAATCAAAATCATATGCGTACATTGATGAATTAACTCTGATATAAAAAAAGAGTTGCCTACTCTTTCCAGCTGAGGTCACTGGTGTGATCAATAAAATTGAGATCTCTCTTCACTGATGAGAATACATGAGCCAAGTCTGGAAAAGATTCAATAAAGAACTTTTATTAGCGTCATATAGCTACATGAGATAGCAGCTAATTGATTAGCCTATCAGTTTCTCCGTACAATGTAGCTACAAATGTTCCCGGACTAACAAGGTATACATCAATGTTATATCATCAACGAAGTTTAAAAGGTTCCTTCTCCAAGGCAGGGTTCAGGAAGGCGTGTAAATAAAACCTTAACCCTCAAACTGTCGAGACCTTGAGCTAAACCACCGGCAAAGAATACAATAGAAGTCTAAAAAGCAACAAGGCAAAAAATAAATAGCGCACAAAGTTACTATCTTAGTCACCAAGTGACAAAAGTAATATAACTTGATAATACATGATACCAACACCCCAACCTTACATCTTAAAATTACAAGCATAAGGTATGCCCATGTAAATAACAGAAATTACGTATAAAATCTGCATGGGGCCTTTGAAAATTGGTACATTCATCTAACATTCCTAAATTTTATTTCTCGCACTGTTAGAAAGCTAGTAACTAAAAAGACTTCCGCAGTGAAAAAACACAACATATTGATCTCTAATTCTGTACAGCAGATGGAAATACTATAGGAATGAGTCGCCTTGTATTAATCTGGGTCTTAAAGCTATCGAGCCTATAAATAAGATGCTGAAAATCAGTTTGATGCTACTTAAAATATATGGAGTATGTTAAAACAAATACCTACATAAAATAACCATATTTCAGATCACTTCTCTCGCTAGTTTCCTACACACCTCATATGGGGCATCGATTAGACACAGAGATCTCAAGGGACATCAGTCACAATATGGCTTCCGCATCAAATAGTCTTAATCTCCGCACCTCAAGTGTTTTGAGGAGAAAACCTATGAATCTAACATTGGTGCATCAAAATGAAGCGCTTAGCAGATGCACTATGATAGTGGAGAATGGCCCCCATCAAGAAGAAGTAGAATACACTGAAACACTTCAAAGAAAATACAAGAAACAAAAGACGCCAAGACTTGTCTTACATTCTCATTTCTCAATGCTATTACGGATACCGCATTTCCCAAAATAATGTGGACCTTTATAGCGAAAGAAGCCTAGACTCGCTCTTAAAAGAATTTCATGGGGTGAAAGTATAAGAACGTTACAAATGAATACTTCGTACTTACAATTTCTATGAGAAGCAAGCGAATGGGCTTATTATCCTAGGGTGGCGAACGGAACGCTTCATCAAGTCATTTCTCGCCTCACAAGGAAAGATTTTGAGACTTTGAAGATGGTCGATGATGAAGACATAAAAGCTTAGTCTTGTACATTAGTGGAGGTAATAAATACATGAAAATTATTACAGAGATATCTTGGCTAGAAAATTCTAGGAACCTTGACCAAAAAAGTCTAACATGATTGTCACTATAGAAATCTTAAAGACATAACAAAGCTCATAACCACTCTTTAGTGGTATCTAACAGGCAGTTGACCAAAAACAAAAGCATAAGGCTTCTACCAAGAGCTTTTAGTGCATGCATAAGACCCTCCTTTTTTTTTGAGCAAGTACAATTAGACCCTCCTAAAGACAGCTGCAACAACAGATAAAATACTAAAAGGCAACAGAGACACTAGCAACAATCAATACAAAAATTGAAAAATAAAATAAAATAAATGCAACAATCAAGGGGGCAATTTCCTAGAAGTATCAGAGACACTTGTGACATTCAAGCCAACAAAATTCCTAGTTACAAAGATGGATCAGATACAGATCTCCATTGCAGCCAAGACGAAATTCTATGCTTACAAAAAAATCTCCAAAAACAACATGAATATGTGGCTAGTTAATAGTGGTTGTACAAATTACATAACAAATGAGTGTAGCATTTTTCCAAGTTAAATGTCTTTATCCAAACACCAGTTTGAATGGGAAATAGTGACATTGTAACGTTCAAAGGCAAGGATATGATTAGTATTCCAGCAAAAAGAACTAAAAAGTTCATCAATGATGTTTGTCGATTTAATAACACCAATTGATAGACCTTTGTATGTAACCATGTGGCCCTAGATATAATTTTGAAGAAAGTTCCTTTAGAAATATTCTTAGTTATTCAGGATTCAGTACTATGTCTCCTCAATTTTCCTGCTTGGTGATCCTTACATATTAAATATATTAAAGGAGGAATTCTTCATACAATGCCGAAATTTCAACCACAAGAATGAAAAAGACAGCCGACTAAGTAATTTTCTCCCTACATTATTCAACAACCTTGTTGATGTTCGCAGCCCACCTCATGATCTTGCAATTTCTGATCTTGCAATTTCAGTACCAAACTACCACACACACAACAAACTATTCTTAAACCTAGTGTACTAGCGCACTCGCGACAGATCCCAAAAATCGAGAAAAGCTTGGGAAAGCACATAACCATTGACCATATAAAGAAATATCATACGTTCATCAGAACCAGATATAGCAAAATGAGTTAATTGGACTACAAAATCGCATCTGGCTAGAATTACGTAAAATCTCTATCACATCTCCCTTCACAATAACTAACAAATCTACTTAAAACCTCGGAACAAATTTTACAAAAACTATTGCAACCTTCAAATCCTCTCTTCATGAATGTGATCCAGCACACAATTCACCATAAAACCCAATTCACATACTCTCCATGCCCCAATTATTTGTTTACCTTTTCTATTCTTTGAGATGGAGTAATTAGTCAATTGGACCACAAAAAATGGAATCTTACTAGAATTCCATAAATCTCTATCACATCTCCCTTCACAATAACTAACAAGTCTACTTAATACCTCGAAACAAGTTTACAAAATACGAAGTGCAACCTTCAAATCCTCTCTTCATGAATATGATCCATCACACAAATTCACCATAAAATCTCAATCACCTACTCTCTCCGCCTCAATTATTTGTTCACCTTTTCTATTCTTTTTGAGACGGGAAATGATTAATACCGTCTCAAACCCACAAACATAAACAAAAACATAGAATTATTCTATAAAAAGAAACAAATTGCAAAATTACCAAATATATTAACTCAATCAAAATATAACTAACTTAACTAACATACCATCCTGAGTAAGAAGAGGATAATCCTGAGCACTCAAACTAATAAGCCAATCCCACCCTCCATCAAGCTTCAACAATATCGCCGCGGCGCGGAGCGACGCGGCGATATTAGTAGCACCCATTGACGTCAGCCACAAAGGCCGACCAATAACATCTACATTCTCAAAACCCCGAACCGCAGGTACCGATAAAACCGCCGCCGCAAGCCATTCTCTCTCATCGCCGGACGCGTCGGAGGCGAGGTGTAACAAGTAACGGTTTCTAGGGTGGTAGACGGCGAGCAACAGTCGGAAAAGCTGCTCTTTGTCACCGGCGCCGCCGTAGATGTAATACGCGAACGACGGCGGAAATTGGGGACCACGGTTGGGTGACGTGGCGCTAGAAGTGGTGACGTGGAGGGTTGACGCGGATAATCCGGAGATTATTGAGAATAATAGTAAGATTGAGATGAATAAAGCGGTGAATAATGCGAATAACCATCGTTTTCTCTCCGATGATGATCCTCCCATGGCGGAAATCGTAGATTTATGAAATTGAGTTTAAGATCGATCATGTGTTGTGGTTTGATTGTGGATCTGGTAGGAGATTGGGGGAATTAGGGTTTGTGATTTGAGAATTTGGGGATTTGATTTGGGGGTGAAATTGTTTTGTAGAGGTAGTAAAGAAGAGTGGTGTTGTGTTGACGGTGGTGAGTTTGAAATTGAATCGAGTAAATTAGAAAAGTGACGGTTTGGAAAAGATGGAGCAATAGGTGGGAAAATAGGTGGAGTTTAGAGGAGACATGAAATGTGATTAGTGAGTGTGATTAATTAATTAATATATTTGTCAATTTGATGCTATACTATGTTGTTATTAGGAGGGCATGTTGTTTGTTAGTTGAACTGAATTAAATTGAATTTAAAGGAGTTGGACTGAGTTAAATTAAACTGAACTGAATTTAATTGAGCTGAACTAAATTGAATTAAGAGTTAATTTGTGAACAGAAAAGCTGAATTGGATGAAGCTGAACTGAATGAAATGGGCTAAAATCCCCTATTTACTAAAAGAATAGGCGAAACTCCAATTTTTCTCGCCTAAAACATATTTCTTAAAATAGTGTTTGGTATTTTTAGCGTATACTATAGGTATGACCATGATAGGTTATAAATAGACATAATATTTTTTATTTAAATATTTATAACATTCAATATTTCAGTCTCTTTCTAGGATAAAAAAAAAAATAAAGTATTTTATGATAAAAATTCATTGAATTTTAATGAACAAAGTTGTAGCTAAAAAGTATGTTATTAGTAAATATTTGTAAATTAACTGTTCCGGGTGTGATTACGGAGCAGTGTTGTTACCACGTAAGCTTGTAGAATGATGACTTTGATTGACTCTTCCTTTCGGCCTCTCCTGAAACAATGAACAAACTGAGGGCTCGGCTTGGTACCGAGCGAACTCACTCCGACGCTCAAGTCAGTAAACTTAAAGGGATTAAGTTGTGTGTTACTTGGCACAAAGTATATTGTAGAGAGATAAGGGAGTTTATACCAGATTAGTATGTTTAATTGATTATTTTCGGATCCTTTTCTCGTTGAGAGAAGTGGAGTATTTATAGACTTTCACCTTTTGTCACGTAGTGCCAAGTGGCGAGCGGTGGAAAGACCGCTCTACCCTCGGCCGAGGGACCCATGGCAGGCCGGCGGGCCCTGTTGACTCCATGCCGAGGGGTCTTGGATGTGAGTACGCGGATATGTCTCCCGGCTGGCTAGTTGCCTAGCCGAGACCCAAGGGACAGGCCGACAGGCTGCGTCGGCTAGGTTGTCCAAGGTGTTGACTTGCTTTGGATATCTTTGACCTTGCTCAATATGTTGACTCGGTCAGCGGGTGCAGAATATGCCCCATCATTAACATCATTAATTTTTCAGTAAAAAAACGAAAAAAAAGCTTTCAAAAAAAAACTCATTTCATTACTTCTTACTATTTAAATTTTTATTTCTCTACTCAAGATAAAATGAGGAGAAACATGAAAAATAAATTAATTGTCAATTCAAATTCCATAAATAATACACTAAAAAGTAAAATTCTATAGATATCGTGCATACATTGAACGAGGTCTATACTAGTTAAGTTCAAAAGAACATTGTCGAAAAGGGATTCATAATTATTCAAAAAAATATTAAATATACAATCTCTCACAAAGTTATTAAGAGATCATTAATATTTAATTTTTTTTTTTTTTGCAGTTGTAGTTTTTCAAAAAAAATCATTTGTGACTTATTACGACACAAAATGTAAACGGCCCATTTATGATTAAATATACTTCGTAACAATTATCTGGTATTACAGGAATTCGTGGATAGTTACTTTTTATCGTAATTTGGTCACATTTCTTCCGTTACATGAGAGACAAACAATTTTTCGTTTTTAGTAGCGCCTTTAAATGATACAGAGTAAATAATAATACATAAATGAAGTATAAAACGGAATACATATTTCCATGAAGTAATTTAGATTGCAATTTTGAGGCAAGAGCTATGTCACGAGTTCATAATACTTACTACTTTGCATGTTCTACCAAGTGCAAAAGTAGTGGTTAAACCATTTTAACCTTTGTTTAATTGAGAATTTCAGGGCCTTAATTTGATATTTCCTCCCATAATGTTAACATAAGAAAATATTCCCACCATATAGCTATATTAAAAATTATTCCTACAATATAGTTGATATAGGTTTGGATAACACGTACCTAAGATTAGGGAAACACTAAGCAAAAAAAAAAGCCATCAACGTAAAACAAAATTCTCATCCTAGTCTAAACCCCAAGAAAAGAAAACCCTAAGAAAAGAAAATCGTCTTCTTTGATGATCGATAAGCAATAGCATATTTCATATTTTTATTGATCAGCCCTTCAGGAGTATAATTCCATTGCAAGGTAATCTCCACTATCTCCACTATTAGCATGTATTTAATCTCCGTTCACAAATTGGTCTTGTAAAGCTCTTTAATTTGTAATAATGCTATTTCGAATATGTTAATTTGCACTTTGACATTAGTGAAAGGCGTCTTATAATGGAAACCATGCACTACTATATGAGTTCCTATATTAGAATTAATTGGTGAATTATGTTTGCTTTAGATATGCTAAACCAAGTATTAGATGAAACTTAAGCCTTTGGGGTAGGGTTAAAGTTAGTAAAATTCAAAGTTGTTGCCAATTCTGATATTTAGGTTTAAATGTACAATGAATTTTGATGGTGAATATGCTATTGTTTAGATTGTGCTTCGTTGTTTGGTACTAAGATTATGTCAGTACACATTTGTTTGTATTTGAAACTTTATTTTTTTAATATGGTATTCACAAGGTTTTCTCAATGGGCTCGTTTACGAGAATGTTGACTGACGATCAATATATAGAAGATCATAGTTCGGATTTTGTTTCTCCGACATTTATTAGCGCCTTTGAAATTCCATATCATAGTAATGATGGTGCCTATGGTTATGGGATATACAACTCTTTAGACAGTAATAATGCTGATGTTTTTGGCTATGAGAACATCGGTAATGATAGTGACGAGGATGAACATGATACAACTAGAGAGGTTAATGATAATATCTTAAGACAAAGTGCTCCATGTCCAGAATTTAATAAAGTGACGGAACTTGATAATGACCTTCTTAATTCATGGAGAAGTTGGTCAGGAAATAGTTCATTTGTGGTGGATGGCGAATTTTGCATTGGTCAAGAATTTGATACACAACATCAATTGAAAAATGTTGTCAAGTTGTATTCCATAACCAGAAATAAGTCATTCCGTGTTAAAGAGGTTGACTCATCAAAGTATGTGGTTGAATGCGTGAAAAAACAAGAATGCAATTGCTCCTGGAGACTGCAAGCTACGAGGATGAACGATCTTCCCGTTTTCCGAATTGTCAAATATAATGGTCCACATTCAAGTAATTGTGCTGTTGACATAAGTTCACATGATCATCCTCTCCTTAGTTCTGATTTTGTGAGCACCAACATTCAACAACTGATAAGAGTAGATCCTGCTTTTAAAGTGCTTTCTATTATTGAACTTATCAAAGATAAATTTCACTACACCATTACATACAAGAGAGCATGGTTTGCAAAGCAAAAAGCGATTGCGAATATTTTTGGCGATTGGGAAAATTCATACGAAGAACTCCCAAAATTCATGCAAGCTCTCAAGGAATCTAATCCCGGAAATGTGGTTCACTGGTGCTTAATTCCAACTTCAGACCCTTCTGTGCATATATTTCAGAGAGTGTTTTGGGCATTTCGGCCTTCTATTGAAGGTTTTAATCACTGTCGTCCAGTTATAAGTATTGACGGCACTCATTTATATGGTAAATATAAGGGGACGTTACTTATTGCCATGGGAATTGATGCGAATAGCCAATTATTTCCTCTTGCATTCGCTATTGTTGAAAGTGAGAATGGAGATAGTTGGCCTTGGTTTCTTGCTTGCATAAGACGATCTGTTACTCAAAGGCCCAACATTTGTGTTATTTCTGATCGGCATGCAGGTATCTTGAAAGCCATGAATGAAATTGGAAGTGGATGAGAGGAGCCATTATCACACCATAGATTTTGTTTGCGGCATCTAGCTTCCAATCTCAATACTCGTTTCAAAAATACACACTTGAAAAATTTATTTGGTAGAGCAGCTGATCAACACCAGAAGAAAAAGTTTGATGGCTACTTCAATAAAATTGGAGAGTTAAATGTACAAGCTTGTCGATATCTTGGTGAAATTCCTTTATGCCAATGGTCTTTACACCACGATGGAGGATTTAGGTATGGGATCAAAACTACTAACATGGCCGAAGCTTTTAACAGTGTAATGAAAGGTGCCCGCTGTTTACCTATCACTGCTCTTGTACAAATGACATTTTATCGAACAAATTCGATCTTACTTTGTTCAACGGCGAGGCTGGGGTGAGAAAAGGGTTGAAGAAGGGCATGACTATAGTGAAAAAGCTTGCATAGTAATTGATACAAACATGCAAAAGGCAGCTTACCATAAAGTGATCCCGTTTGATTATGAGAGGGGTTTATACCGGGTAAAAACAGGTCGAGGCACCAGACTACCAGGGAAGGGAGGAAAAGTTCACACAATAAATGTTCACAGGAATACTTGCACTTGTGAGAAGATAAAAATCTATAAGTTACCATGCTCACACATACTTGCTGTTTGTCGTTTTAGAGGATTATCATATGCAGAGTTTGTTGATCCATTATTTACTTCGATGGAGTATAGAATGTCTTATATCAAGAGCTTCCGGCCGATCAAGGATGTAGCTTATTGGCCACCTTACAACTGGCACAAAATCATTGCTAATGAGAACTTGAAACGAGGTAAAGGGCGTCCACGTTCTACCAGGTTGTGTAATGAGATGGATGATGGTGCTCGTGGTAAGAATTCTTGTAGCATTTGTCGCAAAAAAGGTCATAATAAGAAAACATGTTCATCTAGAAATGATACAACCACGGTCAGGTAATTGTTTCAAAAATTACTTTGCCATATTTTGATAGCTTGATGATATTTATTACTTGTACAATTTTATGATAATTCATAAAATAATTTGTTCTTTGTTTAATTTGTTTTTTTTTTACATCCAGGCATAGTGACACAAGCAGTACTTCTGGGACTCGTTTGCCTTGACGTTCGACGATTTATTTGGAAGAACTATGACATGTCAAGAGAAGCTGATATTGTTATTTTTATTTTTAAAGCATGATTTTGTTATGGTTTAACATTTGGAAGAACTATGAAATTTGTTTACAAACACATTTGGTTTATTAATTTAAGTGACATAAAAAGTGTGGTGTGTTATTGATTGTTACATCGTATACCAAGCTCACACCTAATTTTATAGCAGTATAGTTGAGATTTGACAGTAAGTTGTAATAAAAGTACATGCATATAAGCTAATTTCACTCACATCTCCATGTATCATGCCTTAAGGATAAAGTCCTTCAATGATTCAGGCTGCAATACTCATAATTTGTCAATATATAAGTTGACATTCACTAAATGAGCATAAAATGATGGCTTATGCATTTTCTGAAAATCATTACCCACTAATTTTACTGCTTTGCAATACGTAATTCTAAAGCTTATATATTTTTCTTGGTTAGGTTTCAACTAATTTGAGGTATGTAGAATCCAAACCTAATCAAACTATATGAAGGGAATTATTTCTAATGTAGCTATATGGAGGGAATAAACTTTTTATTGGGCATTATGCAAGGAAAACACCCAACCATTTTAACTTTTGTTTAATTGAGAATTTCAGGGCCTTAATTTGATATTTAATTGTTGAATCGTTAAGTTTATCCAAATGTGAAATTTCACACATTATTCATTTCCAACCAAAATGTCATAAAAAAAAACATTTTAAATTCATATATACACTTTGTTAACCCCGTATCTCTTTTTTAGTTTAAATAAACCTCTACCTGTTCCACCCTTGCCTCAACACCGCCCACTCTCTTCCTCCATCGCCCATATCACTGGTGCACACCACACTTTTATGAGCCACCACCACACCGCTTTTCAACAACACTATCTCACCATCACTACCGATAATAATTATCACAAACCCTCTAAATTTTAAAAGAACTATAAAATTGATGGAAAACATTAATTCAATTAATAATAATGCAATTAACAAACTAAATAGTTGTTCTACACTCTAATTATCACCCATAATTGAAGAAACTGTTTACTTTGAAAGGAGTATAAGCTACTAATAGAGAGAATTAACTTTAAAAATTCAGGCAAATGGAAAATTGGAAACAAAAAGTACTGTAATGAGTAAATTGTGTATTGCGAAATAAACTACGTTTTTTTTTTTTTGCATTACTTAAAAGAAAAAATTTGAATAAATATATGAAAGAAAAAGACTTCAATATTCACATATACGTGTTTATAAGACGTTTATAATAAGGCCTTTCCATACAAGTTTTTCGTAAAACGGAATCTTTCGTAACTATTAAGGGTAAAACCCATACCTCATACCTTTATAAGGTTAGGGTATGATTATCAGTCAAACTCACCAAAATCTTAAGACTCTACCACATCAGCTTCCCACTAACTTTTATTATTTTTATATTATTCAGACTCAGCTCAGACTCTATACATTATTAGTCAAACCCATCTTAGACTCTACTTTTTACCTTACTTATTTTTTTCACCTTATAAAAAAAATGAAAAATAAAAAAGGTACACATGTCAATTATTAATTGAAAGAAATGCCTAGTAAATTGTGTCAAGACTCTACAAAAGTCTTAAGTTGAATCTTGGATTTCCAAGACTCACCCTGAGACTTTGTCAAGAGACTTTATCAAAACTTTGGTAGATTATTGGTAGTCTTGAGTGAGTTTGTCTCAAGACTTACCAAAGTCTTATCTCAAAACCACCAATAATCTTACCCTTATAATTATACTAGTAAAACCGTCTTACATAATCCCCCTTACTACTAAGAGAATAAAAATTCTCTTAGTTTTCCCGCCTAAATAAAATATCCTTTTAATTGAGCCTTTTTTGGATACTCTAATTACCTTGACAAATGGGCTATAAATTGACAATCTTAAATAATATTTCCTTCCCTATTTTAAAACTACCTCAAATAATATTTTCTTTTCTACTCCCTCCAATTCACAATAAACCTCTCATTTCATTTTGGCACAAAAATTAAGGAAACACACTACCTCACCATATAATTAAATTTTGACCACACAAATACACTACCCCACCATACAATTAAATTTGGACCACACAAACACTTACCAAAAAAAGAAATAGGGAAGTTATTGTGAATAACCGAAAAAAGAAATAGAGAGTTTTATTGTGAATTGGAGGGAGTATTTATTTTTATTATATTATCAAATTTTCTCTCTTCTTTTACTCATTGAAAATAACCGTGTTTTTTACAATTTCCCCACAAATAGAGAAGATGAAATACTTTCAATTGGAATATTAATTACGGAGTTGAAAAAAATTAACTTTATCACATAATAACGATTATAACCCTAATTAAATATATTGCTGTTCCGGGTGTAATTCCAGAGCAGATATTTGTTACCACTCGTGACTCGTAGAATGACGTCTTTGCTTGAATCCTCCTTGCGGTCTCCTGAAACGATGAACAAACTGAGGGCTCGGCTTTGGCCGAGCGTACTCACTCCGACGCTCAAGTCAGTTAACTTAGAGGGATAAGTTGTTGTTACTTGGCTAAATGCGTATTGTAGAGAGATAAGGAAGATATTACCAGATGAATAGTGATTATTAGGTTAAATTGTGGATCTTTTCTTCAATGAAGGTTGAGAAGTATTTATAGGCTTTCACCTTTTGTCACGTAGTGGCCAAGTGGCCAAGTGGCTAGCAGGTGGAAAGACCGTTCTACCCTCGGCCGATGGACCTATGGCAGGCCGACCGAGGGGTCTTGGATATGAGTACGCGGATATGTGCCCCGGCTGGCGGGTTGCACAAGAGCCGAGACCCAGTGACAGTAGATGGGCTTCATCGACTAGGCTGTCTGAGTCGTTGACTTTGCTGTGGATATCTTTGACCTTGCTCAATATGTTGACTTGGTCAGCGGTGTAGAATATGCCCCATCAATTTGCCCCCAGCGTAGTCTATGCCGTGGTATGGGCTCCGATGTATGTTGAGCGTATATTCTGCATAAGTAATTTCTGAAAATTTTTCCTGCATCGGCTTCTTCTATCTCGGCCTGGTTCTTGTTGGGCCGTACCATATCCCCCCTCCACATGGATGTGTAAAGGGCATCCGATGTGGAAAAGAAAGTGACGCTGGCCGAGACCAGGGTTGAGAGTGCCGGGTGTATTTGATTGCCCCCAGGCCGGTGCTTCCTAGCTTGGTTGATCATGCGGCCGGCGGAGAGCAGATACCTAGAAATTTGTTGAGGAAGATGAATAGGCGAAGAGATGTGAATGGGCGTGTTGAAGACGCTTGGTCACTGTTGCATTGATTGACGTTCAACTGTTGCAACGATTGACATTTCGTGGTTGCATGTCTGACATGTGTCTGATCGCTGATTGGCTGGCGCTTTATGGGTTGTGCCCTGATTGGTCCTTCCTCATGGGCTTTTCCCTATAAATAGGGCAGTTATTCCGTGATTTTGGCCACCAATTTCATTTTCTCAAATTTTCTCCAAAATCTTCATCTTTCTAAACTTTCAAGGGCTTCCTCTTCTTCTAATCTTCCGAGTTTTTGATCCGGCGAGTGTTTTTCTTCAAGGTAAACAAACAAATTTTCTTTTATTTTGTTAGTAATTGTTGTGAACATGTCTTCCGCTGATGCTGGACCTAGTAAACCTGCGTCGGGGGGCCCTAGGTCCCCTTCTCCTGAAGTTGATCCTCAAATTCTGGAGGAATGGGAGGATGATGATGATGATGGTGACTTCGGTGATGATTTTGGTGATGATGCGGTAAGGGCTCGTCCTAATGAGGGGAGGCAGTACGTTATGGATCACGGCGACGCCTGTAAGGTCCGTCTCGACCGTGCTTGGACCCATAAGCTCGCCAGTTGTTCCGGCGAGACACTTTTCGAAGGCCATTTTTTCTTTGGTAGGGGATACAAAATTGTTATCCCTGAGGAGGGTCAGGCCGTATGTTGCCCTCCACCGGGCTACACCGGCGTATACATGCGGCATTTGGAGTACGGGCTCCGGTTTCCGCTAAATGGGTACGTTATGGCCATCATCAGAGCCATGAACGTTGCCGTTGCCCAACTGCACCCGTTGGCTATGAGGACCATAGTCGGCTTTGTCTGGCTTTGTCTCTTCAAGGGAGAGGCCCCAACGGTGAATTTATTCCGCGGCTTCACTTCACCATCTCAAACCATCAATCTCTCGGCCGCGTCGGATGGTACAGTATGCAAATGGAGCAGGGTTATGTCTCTGTTGACAAACTTTCTTCTTGCAAGGACTGGCAAGGTCGGTGGGTGTACGTTAGGGTGCCGGATGACTATCCGCTGCCCCGCTCCTTCCAGCACCGAGTTAATTTGCGGTGCGAGACTGAGGCGGAGCATGACAGATGGGTCACCCGGAAGAAGCTTAAAATGGATGCCAGCAAGGTCCCTCTTAAGGAGGATGAGAAGGCGCGATGAGGCTTTTTGAGGTGGACAAGAGTGGGGTGCCGAAAAGATGGATCCCCCCAACGCAGATCATTCTTCAGGATGAGCCGCTTTGCCATGTCGGCCTCATACCGGCCCTAGCACAGGGTGAGTGGGGTCGGTGTGAGGCCCATCACCGTTCTCAATGTTCCTGTTTCTCGAATTTCGATTTATTTCTTTTACTTAACTCTTGCTTTGTTTCTTTCGCAGACCACTTTGGACCGGACCTGTCTGAGGATATCCTCCGGAGAATGGGGCTGCACAAAGATAAAACTGTTGCTAACTTGCATCCCAAGGCTATAGCCCATGACCGCAGGACGTCGCCGAATGATCTCATGGAACAACAGCTGAAGGGCTTGAACATGGAGGAGGCCCAGGCGAAGGTTGTTAGCAGCGTGGCGCGCCGGACACGGAGAACAAAGTCTTTGGCGGCGACAGCGTCGACACCGGTTCCACCTCCCATCCTCCCCCCTAAGAAGGAGATCGTTGATATTACTAATGGGGAGGACTCTGATGCGGAAGAATCTCCCCTTGTCCGTAAGAGGAAGGAGACAGCCTCTACCGCTGGTAAGGAAATGCGTCCTCCGGCCAAGAAGGCCAAGCATGGTACGGATCTATCCTATGGCTCAGATTTAGTCGGTTCGTTAGGTGCTTCTGATGACAGGCTCTCTGGTATGTCAATACGTGTTGGCACTGATGCTTTCATTAAATTTTTGCAGACCAGCCGCTGTCGGCCATTGCTTTTATTGGGCAGCAAGTGGAGGAGAGCCCCGTGCAGGCTGGTGATCAAAACGTCACCATTGTCTCTTCATCCCAGAAGGTTTCCCTTTCCCATCTGCAGGCTGGTGATCAAAACGTCACCACCGTCTCTTCATCCCAGAAGGTTTCCGTCTCCCAGCTTATAGAGGAAGGCACGAAACTGATCAAGGAGCTGGCGAGGTGGAACGAGCTGACCGGTGCTCGTATCATAGAGCAGGAGAAAGCCGTGGCTCAATCTGTTTTTGAGCGTAATGCCATCAAGCAGGTGGCCGTGTCGGCGAAGCTAGATTTCCTCAATGAGCAGAAGCTTAGGGGAGACGCCGAGAAGGCGCTCTTGGCTGAGAGAAAACTCAGGGAGGACGCTGAAAGGAGGTCCTTGCTGAGAGAGCCAAGGCCGAAGCTGCGGCGGCCGAAGCTGCGAAGCTGCTGGAGAAGTGTAACCTTGTTCAGAGGCACGCCGACCTCTGCCTCCAGCAGAGGAACGAATCCAGGGACCTGTTTAAGGCCCAGGGGGAGGTGGTTCGGAGCAAAGAGGCCATCATTAGGCAAAAGGAGGAGGACGTTGAGATGCTCCAAACCGTCATGCTCCCTAACATGTGCGCCGAGTTCCGGGATCTGGCCGAAGGAGCTGCCAGGGAAGTGATTGGGGAGCTTTTCCCTCTTGATGGTTCCTTTCCGTGGGGCAGATTTGACGAGCTGTTTGACGACAAGCTCGAAGCTAAGGAGAAGGTCGTGGCGGAGAAAGCCAAGGAGGCGGTGAGGGTGAGGATAGAGAAAGAGGCGGCCGCGGAGAGAGCAGCTCTTGCTGAGAAGGCTAAGGCGGCCAAGGAGGAAGCCGAGAGAATGAGGGCAGCTGATGCTGCCGAGGCTAAGGCTGAGGCTGCTGAAACTGAGGCTACTGAGAAGACTGCTGGGTTGCCCATCGAAGAAGATGCGGCTACTGTTGCTGATGGCAAGCAGCAACAGGCATAGGGAGACGGGCGGTTGTCACCAGGCTCACCCGGCGTCTCGGATAGCTTCAGCTGTTCGGGAGCCAATTATTAAGCCCTTCCTTCCTGCCATCTTTTGGCGCTCCAAATGACATATTTGTAATTTTTTGCTTTTCTCTCCTTGTATTTTGTACAACTTTGGTAGGTTGTGTTTTGGCTTATCCCTATGGGGACGGCCGTCGTCTGTATTCTCTTCACCTGTAACCTGTTTATCATTTTTAATAAGAGTTCGTTTCTTTTGCCTTCGGCCTGACCGAGGTCTTTATCTCATTTCTTACTCCTCCGCTAATAGTTGAGCGTCTCAACTGTTTTTAGCGTTTTCACTTTGCCTCTGGCTTGGCCGAGGTCTTTTCTCGTCTTCGTCTGAGTTGCCCTCTTACGTTATTAATTGAGCGTCTCTTTTTGTTTCCGCCTCGGCTTGGCCGAGGCAGTTTAGAGTGCGTACCTCAACTGTGTCGAACGCTTCTAAGGCATTTTGATTGCTTTTGCGAGAATAAACTGCGCTAGCCGTGACTGTCACGGTGTCTGCTTCCTGAGGATGATTGCCGCTCTTGTCGGTATGACAGTGTGAGCCGGCGTCTGCTTCTTCATAGAGACCGCCGCTCTTGTCGGTATGACAGTGTGAGCCGGCGTCTGTTTCTTGATAGCGTGTTACGTGGCGTCTACCACTTGGAGTGACTGCCGAAGCGTCTACTACTTGGGGTGACTGCGACGGCGCTATATTTCTTGATGGAGACTGCCGCTCTTGTCGGTATGACAGTATGAGCCGGCGTCTGTTTCTTGATAGCGTGTTACGTGGCGTCTACCACTTGGAGTGACTGCCGAAGCGTCTACTACTTGGGGTGACTGCGACGGCGCTATATTTCTTGATGGAGACTGCCGCTCTTGTCGGTATGACAGTATGAGCCGGCGTCTATTTCTTGATAGCGTGTTACGTGGCGTCTACCACTTGGAGTGACTGCCGAAGCGTCTACTACTTGGGGTGACTGCGACGGCGCTATATTTCTTGATGGAGACTGCCGCTCTTGTCGGTATGACAGTATGAGCCGGCGTCTGCTTCTTCATAACGACTGCCGCTCTTGTCGGTATGACAGTGTGAGCCGGCGTCGGCTTCTTGGTAGAGATCACCGCTCTTGTCGGTATGACAAGTATGAGCGGCGTCACGCTTCTTCATAACGACTGCCGCTCTTGTCGGTATGACAGTGTGAGCCGGCGTCGGCTTCTTGGCAGAGACTGCCGCTCTTGTCGGTATGACAGTATGAGCCGGCGTACGCTTCTTCATAACGATTTGCCGCTCTTGTCGGTATGACGGTGTGAGCGGCATCGGCTTCTTGGTAGAGATCTACCGCTCTTGTCGGTATGACAGTATGAGCGGCGTACGCTTCTTCATAACGACTAGCTCTTGTCGGTATGACGATATGAGCGGCGTCGCTTCTTCATAACGACTGCCGCTCTTGTCGGTATGACGGTGTGAGCGGCGTCGGCTTCTTGGTAGAGATGCCGCTCTTGTCGGTATGATGACATGATGGCGTCTGCTTCTTCATAACGACTGCCGCTCTTGTCGGTATGACAGTGTGAGCCGGCGTCGGCTTCTTGGCAGAGACTGCCGCTCTTGTCGGTATGACAGTATGAGCCGACGTCTTCTTCCTGCAAATGAATATGGGGAAAATGAACATTTTGACGGAAGACTTGGTCGATTTTACATTTATACATAAACATGCGTCGGGGTGCCCACAACTGTTTTGGACACCTCCGCCGCTATACAAGTTCTACCAGTTTCCTAATGCCTCATTAGAGGCGCTCCTTCTCTGTCAGCCGTGAGTTGCATCCATGAGGTCGCCCTCTTGTTGTAAGGATGGGCTTTTCCCCTTCTCTGACTATTTTGCCACTTTGAGGGATTGCATGTTGCATCCTCTGGCAGATATCTGGACGTTGACCACCTCGTCCTTAGAGACGAGCTTATGCGCTTCCCCCCGGTCCGAGACATACATTAGTGTCAGGGCCCGGATGGACATCACTGCGTCGGCCTCGCTCAGAGTGACTCGGCCTATGAGAACGTTGTAGGCGGACGAGCCGTCAATGACTACGAACTCAGCTAGGACATTCTTAGACGCATTCCCCTCGCCGAGCATTACGGCATCGATTGAACCCGGGGTACCGAGCCACCCGGAGAAGCTGTACAGTGGGTGGGTGCAGGGGCTCAAGTCCTTGATTTTCAGGCCGAGGCTGTGGAAGCACTCCCTGAACATGATGTTCGTGTAGGCGCTTGTGTCAATCAGACACCTCTTCACCACGTGGTTGGATATGTCCAAGTTGACTACAAGTGGGTCGCTGTGAGGGGCGATGACTCCCTCGTAGTCCTTCCTTCCAATAGTCATATCGGGAATGTTGGAAGCGGAGACCGCTGTGTTGGGCACAAAGTTGATGGCCTGATACAGCTCGTTCAGGTGCCGCTTGTGCCCATGAGCTGACCCACCGTTCTCGTTGCCCCCGATGACTACATGGATCACTCCTATCCGTTGAAAGACGGATTTCTTATCTGAACCGCTGGCGTCAGTTTTTTGGCCTTTGGCAACATACTTGCCGAGGCTACCCTTACGGATCAGCTCTTCAATGGCATTCTTCAGATGCCGGCAGTTGTCGGTGAGGTGACATGTGTGGCCGTGGTACTCACAGTACTGGCTCGTGTCACCGTCCCCCTTTGGCTTGGGGGGCCTTTCCCATGTTTGGCCCTCCTTTTTGCTCAGGGTGAAGACCTCGGCGGCCGATACGACCAGAGGGGTTTTATCATGGTAATGCCTTTGGTAAAACGTTCCCGAACTCCCCCCGGCGCCCGTCGAGTCCTGTTTCCTGGCGGTTCTGTCAGGTCGTGACCTATTATTGTCACGGCGTCTCTCATCGGACCGTGACCCGTTATTGTCACGGCGTCTTTCATCCGGGTTGTCATCCCGGCGGCTCTTCTTTTCTGAGGGCTCGACCTCGCTGGGGCCTACCCAGGTCTTGTGATAGTCTTCCACCTTGATGGCCTGGTCGGCCATCTTCCTAGCGGCGTCTAGGCCCAAACCCCCGTACTTGATGAGCTCATCCTTTAAGTCTCCCATTGGGAGGCCTTTCATCAGTGCGAAGGCCGCTAGTTCGGGATTAATCTCCCGAATCTGCTGAACCTTGCCGTCGAACCTCTTCACATAGCTTCGTAGAGACTCGCCTTCCTCCTGTTTGATAGTTAGGAGGTCCGATGTCTCCACGGCCCTCCTCTTATTGCAAGAGTACTGGGCTACGAAGGTGTCCTTTAGGTCGGCGAAACAGTATACCGAACCGTCGGGAAGCCCCTTGTACCAATTTTGAGCCATCCCATGCAGAGTTGTTGGGAAGACTCGGCACCAGACCTCATCGGGCTGCTCCCATAACGACATGTAAGACTCGAAAGCCTCGGCGTGGTCGGTTGGATCACTATCTCCTTTGTATGTGAACGCCGGCAACTTTAGCTTAGTTGGCACGGCGATGTCAAGGACATATGCACTGAGGGGCTGTCTGACCACGTGTCGAATGACATGCGGCGATCGGCTCCTTGCGTTTCTGGTCCGGCTCCTCTCCTCGTAGCGGGAAGGACTCCTTCTCCGACTCGGGCTTCTTCTCCGACTCTACTGAGTCGGACTTCTCTGGCTTCTCTGAGGCAGATCTCGTCGGTGCTGCGGTGACGTTGTCCTCCCGTGAGTACGGGGAGGGCTCAGGTCCACCACTAGCAATCTGGGCTCCTCCGGCGTCTTGGTAGGGTCAGCTTCTCCTAGTGCTCCGTTCAAATTTCTCGGAGTCACGTTTTGGGCCCTGGTCTCCTGGATGGTTTCCGCCGCTCTTGTCGGCGTGACAGTGCGAGCTGGCGTACTCCCAACTAGGTCCAGGAGCATCTTCAGTTTTGCTACGTCAACCACGTGTCCCATGATGGTGACCTGGTCGGCGAGCAGCGGTGTATCTTGTTCCTTTGGCATCCCGTTCGTCGCATCGGTGATACGGCCGGTGGGGGACTGCCCGATTTCAGCGTTGTGGAAAGTGTCATCCTGGTAGAACTCATTTTCCACCAGCACCTTCTCTGGTTGTTTAGACATCCTCTTAGCTTTTGGGGTGGGTTTTTGTGTTTGTTTTTTTTTTTTTTTGGGAATGAATGTGACTAGCTTTTAGTGTCTATTCCCCACAGACGGCGCCAATTGTTCCGGGTGTAATTCCAGAGCAGATATTTGTTACCACTCGTGACTCGTAGAATGACGTCTTTGCTTGAATCCTCCTTGCGGTCTCCTGAAACGATGAACAAACTGAGGGCTCGGCTTTGGCCGAGCGTACTCACTCCGACGCTCAAGTCAGTTAACTTAGAGGGATAAGTTGTTGTTACTTGGCTAAATGCGTATTGTAGAGAGATAAGGAAGATATTACCAGATGAATAGTGATTATTAGGTTAAATTATGGATCCTTTCCTCAATGAAGGTTGAGGAGTATTTATAGGCTTTCACCTTTTGTCACGTAGTGGCCAAGTGGCCAAGTGGCTAGCAGGTGGAAAGACCGTTCTACCCTCGGCCGATGGACCTATGGCAGGCCGACCGAGGGGTCTTGGATATGAGTACGCGGATATGTGCCCCCCGTGCGGGTTGCAAAGTAGAGACCAGTGTGACAGTAGATGGGCTTCATCGACTAGGCTGTCTGAGTCGTTGACTTTGCTGTGGATATCTTTGACCTTGCTCAATATGTTGACTTGGTCAGCGGTGTAGAATATGCCCCATCAATTGCGTTTCTAAAGTTCTATTTGCTCGATTGAAAATTTTAATACCTTTTGTTTTAAGAAAGTTGTCTGTTTCAAGACCGTTATTGTTCATGATTAAAGATTCGAACTTTCGACCACCTTAAATATTTGTTTGCCCTCTTTAAAATTATAACTTGTTCGTACTCTTTTGTTGCGTTGCAAAAATAAATGTGTGAAGAATATGAATTTTCTAAACTTTTATTATTCCTATTACTTCCGAGCTACCATTATTTGAATTCTTGCATTATAACTGTAGTAATTCGTTTAGCAATGTCTTAACGTTAAATACAATTATGTAACTTTTATATTTTATTTTACTTTATAGATATGCCAAAACTTAAAATGCCGTGCATTTGCACGGGACCTACCCTAGTTTATACTATTTGAATAAAGTCTCAACCAACAATTTTTTCCAAATTCCAACACTAAAACACACTATTTTCCCTCCAACTTCTCATTCCCCAGAACCCAACCAAAAAGAAGCTTCAAAAAAATGGGGAAGAAGAGGAAGAGAGTGCCAAACGTACTATGGACGCTATTCAATGACAAAGCTCGTACTCTTTCAACCACCATTGTTTCTTTAATTCCCATATTATGTGATTGCAATTCAAGGGGTAAATGCCTTCGTTGTGTGTTTGGTAATGGTGATGATAATGCATTGTCTTACCTTGTTAGACCTGATGATCCTCCCGATTATCGCCGCTTTATGAATAATTGTTTTGTTGTTCTTCCTGATAATGTTCCTTCTCTTCCTCCTCTTGTTAGTTTTACTCATTTTTGGTCTCAACTCCAGGTGATTGATTTCTTCATTCTTTGATGATTTTGTTTCTGGGTTTTAATGTTTTTGTGAATTTGTCATCTGGGTTGTTGTTACTTGCGCTAAGCGGAGTCAGGATTTGTAGTTAGGTGGGCTAACGAGTAATGTTATAAGGTAAACTCGAAAAAGTTTCAAACTTTGCACTGTGCCAGCGCCCTTGCTAGTCCCTAGCTATACCTCCAGTAAAAGTTGCGAGATTTCACGATAAAGATTGATGCTTTTTGAGATAAAAGCCTGAATTGTGCAAGTGACCTTTGGTCTAATGTACATTGATCGTAATCATTTGACCAAAATAACCCTTCCAATTGTAAGAAATTCATGGGGTGGTATTAGTGTCAAGAAACCATATCAACCAAACGCTTAAGCTGATGGTTGGAGTCTCAAGATCGGTTTTATACTCTAACACGCCCCCATACACGAATGCCCTTTGGGCTTGAAGTGTGGATGCAACTGCCTCATACCTGGTACTAATATTCCACTTTAGAATTGAGGGGTTGGGATTCGAACTCGTGACCATTTGGTCACTTGGCTCTGATACCATGTCAAGAAACCATCTGAACCAAAAGCTTAAGTTGATGGTTGGAGTCCCAAGATCGGTTTTATACTCTAACAATTAGAAGGGGGTTTACGGTTCACCAATTGACTCGAAGGAGTCAGATTAAGCAATGTGGTAGTGGTTTGTGCGGAGGGTGGGGAGACGGGAAATGCTGCATTGTAGCTTATGATCTTTCAAGTGTAATTGCATTGATGAGAATCATATAAACAATTTGCATAACCCGTCTTTTCATTGTCGTGTCAAATGTGTATATTAGCTGCAGTTAAAAAGTACTACCTCCGATTCTTTGGAAATGCTTCATTAGCAAAAACATAGTCAAAATGGAAATGGGGCAATTACAATGAATAGTCCAAAAACAGAATATGGGGCATTTCCTGAGAATCGGAGGGAGTATTGTGACATTCGGAGAAAATTATTGGAGGCCTAGGCCTTGATTTCCTTCTGCCTGTATGTGTTATGTGCTGATGTAACTTGCTACCTGCTCTATACTAACTTGTTCTCACGCCTTTGCCATCACATGCTTCAGATTGTTGAACGGACTATTCAAGAATATTTTACAAAGCAAGATGCACATTCTAATGTCATGTGTCATGGTTATAGAAGGGTAATCCTTTATTTCTTCATCTAAAATGTGTTAGTCTCTGTTGAAACATAAGAGTTTAATCATGTTTGGTACCTGAATCACGGCCTAGTTTCTTCATCTATCATGTGTTAGTCTCTGCCGTTGTCATATTTTTTGTACGAGGTAGTTACCTAATTTGCTAATTGTAAACTTATGTATTTAAACAAAGGAGTTAGCGATCAACTGTTGGTAAAACTTTCTGAGGTTACATTTGAAGTAGCTATAGATTATTTTTACTGATGGTGTTTTCAACTTAATTTTCTAGTTTCAACCGCCCAGTTCCATCGTAAAGCTGCTTACTCAATCAACATGGGATTTGGCCTTAAAAAGGGTATATTATCTGCCTTTGCTTTTATCTTACTTTTGCTCGAGGTCTCTTGCCTTTTTGTACTTACTGCAGTTTTATTATCCTTCACAGGTTGGGGACAGTTTGATGGCGTATTTACTCATGCACACTCTGATATTCATGCTCATCAAACACAATGTGCATCAGCAAGTGGCAGGTCCTCCTATAAAACGCTTTGCATTACCTCCCGTGCACCCTCCTCCTTCTTCTACGAATGCAAGTAGGTAAACCATACTATTGAGTTCTTTGCTTCATTCTCCTTTGGTCATTTGGAGTATCGCAGAGACGCAGACATTCATTACTTCTCAAAACAGTAAGGCGATGATTGATAAGTTAGAAGTCAAGGTACTAGATGTTTCAGGGCCGTTTAAGCCATTAGTCGTAATATTTCTACACGGAAGTATTATGCTTTTTTAGAGTAGAATTGGTAAATGAAGTGTTTACATTTCATTCAAAGCCACTCTTTGTCTTGATAGTGGCAGTTTGTGGAGGGTTATATTTACACATGTTGGTTAATGTATGTTAATAGAAGAAAAGGGTAATTACTTGAGGTCTAAAATTAATCATGTGTCATCTTCCCTTCTGCCATTAGAGGAACACCAAATATTGGAGGACAATAACCAGACCTACTTATGCACTGGCACCCTGCTGGATATTTCCAGGAAACCCGAGAAAGAAAAGAAGACGAAACAGAAAGGATTCCATTACTGAAGAATCTCCCTGCAAGGTTTCTGTACAAGCTGTTAAATTTCAACAGAATTCATGCCATTCTGTTGGTAATGGGAATGAGGGTTATGATGATAGGGGTTGTTCGGAACCGAGTACTCTGTCACGGTTGACTGAAGCATCTAACGGTTTGGAAGACTTAGGTTCCCGTAAACTGGAAATTCACGAAGGAAAATCCATTGAGATACTCGAAAAAAAGCCGCGGAAGCGATTCAGACAACCAAGCTGGCAGCGGCGAAAGAGGTGCAAGAGGACGGTCTTAGAGGGCTCATCTACCACAGTACCTTCAGCTGAACTTGTAATTGTTGAAGATGATTTGAACAAAACTCGTGAGCATGAATTGACTACAGATCAATGGTCGGGGAAAGTTGGGCCTACTTCAAACAAAACTTGTTGCAATAAACAAGTTGATGTAAGCTTTCAAGTCCATAACTTTTACAGTTCAAAATGTTATTAATTTTGAATATATGTCCTTCAGTGAGGAAGTAGTTTATATATTTACACCTTACATTCTTGTAAGTCCTTTTCTGTAAATATGCAGATTAAACTGTTATGCCCATGTTGCTCAGTGTTCCGATCATTGTCACCACTTCCTATGGATGCCCAGATAAACAGGAAACCTATATTCTACAATATGAAGCATTCACCATCTCTCTTTCTAGAAAAGCGTATCCTTTTTCTTTTCCCGTTAGTGAGTTAAGCTTAGCATCCTATGTTTATTCAACTGCCTTATTGTTACGTTTGATAGATGAACCATCTCAACCAAAACCTGAAGGTGATGGTTGAGGCCCAACAATTATAAATATTCCTATTACGCTCCCTCACTCAAATGCCCATTGGGCTTGAAGAGTGGTTGGTTGTGCACCGGCTCCCCGGCTCGTGTGCTGGAATCCACTTCGAGTTTTTGAGGAGTTTTGAGGTTGCCAGGATTTGAACCCGTGACCTTCGGTCACACTGGCTCTGATACCATGATAGATGAACCATCTCAACCAAAACCTTAAGGTTATGGTTGAGGCCCAACAACTATAAATATTCCTATTAACGTTTGCTTTTACTACCCAAATTTTCTCTGAGAGTAGTGCTTTCTTAATATTTTAGACATACTCAACTCTTTGAAACCAGGTTTTTCTGGCATTAAAGAGCTTCTCCAAGATATCTTTGGCTTAGCTATTCCGGATACAGAGAATCTGCCAGCATCATGCTTTCACAAGAAAGGGTTTTGCTCACATGCCTCTTCTTGCTTGTAAGTGTATTCGGTTTTATTGAGGGGATCTGCCTATTGTTTGAAACTTTGAATCATGCAACAAATTTATCTACATTTTCGAAGATAGTGTCAGATTAGTTGTGAATAAACTAGTTCATATCTCTCAGACTCTCACTGTTGGCGTGATACGCTAACATTCATTCTGACATATGTTTATGGCTTTTGTTTTTGTATCTCAATTGTGGTTGGATCTTTGGAGGACTTTCATCGGTCAAGTTATGATACTTTTGATAGAATATTTTTTGCTCATTTGACCTCTCTTCCTAAATTTACCAATTTTTTTTCATTAATTATTACATTTGACAAAAAAATTGCCTGTTCATTTTGTAGATACCATTCTTTTGTCAAATCGCTCAAAATCTTTATGTGGAGAGCTAAGAAGTGCCAGCACGTGCGGCTGCTTCAGAAACATTGCACTCAAGTCAACCTTCAGTCTGCTCGTGAAGATTCTGGTTCAACGCTTCAGGTACTTCCACTTCTCGTCTTTTGCTTTTTCTTCTTGTAAGTGATTACTGTCCCCAACTGGTGAGCTTCATGTGATGTCCTTGACTTGGCCTTCTGAGGCATTATTGAACATGGTGAAGACCGGAAATGGGAAATCTATTGTGTCTAGGTCTAGGTTGGTGTACTAGTTCATGGATTTGGTTGACATTACTAGATTCAATTTGGAGATGACATGCTATGGGTCAAAATTCAGAGTTGCTGCTGTACTTCAAGTCAATAGCTTGTGCAAAATCTTACCAGAGTGGGAATGTTCGTAACTTCGCGGTCTGTTGCTTCATGTCAAGTGTTGATGTATTTTGCTAGCTAGCTGTATTATATATGTTCAATAAATCAATACTGTGCTCCTATCTGTTCATCATCCATAGCATCATCCTTTTGTAGGGCTCCAAAAGTAAACCTGTATTAGCAAGCGCTAAACAAGAAACCATTCAGAAACTGGGCAAATGCAGGGATTGCAAAAGAACACCTGAAGTCATTCAGTGTCAGTTTGGTTTAACTCAGCCTTATTGCTTGAAAGATGAAGTTGTATCATTTGTTTGGGCAGTGTGTCGGAATATTCTTCCTCCGGAACTTTTAGGGTCTTCCTCAAGCCGCAGAATCTTGCTGAGAAATATTTCTAAATTCATAAAACTAAGACGATTTGAGAAATTTTCCCTTTGTCAGTGTGTACATAAACTGGAACTATCAAAGTTCCCTTTGTTATCAAGTACAGAGTCCTCCAAAGAGACCCATGGGCAAAAACTTCGTATCTCACAGAACATCGCATGCAAATGCAATAGTTTGAAACGGGCTTTGTTAGAACGATGGATCTTTTGGCTTTTTACTTGTATTGTAGTCCCACTGGTGCAGGCCAACTTTTATGTCACTGAAAGTGAGCATGGTAAACTGAATATTTATTATTATAGAAAGTCAACCTGGGAAAAGCTGAGTGATAAAATCACTAGATCACTGAAGGATCAGAGCTATCGGTACTTGGACAATGCATCAGTAGCTGAGATATTAAGGAAACGGTCATTTGGTTTCTCAAAAGTTAGACTTTGCCCTAAAGAAGCTGGAGCAAGGCCGATAGCAAATTTGAAAACACCATCAAGATTTTGCATTGGGAGGTCAAGTTCGGGTAATCATATGTCTGGAAAGTTTAGAAAGGGAAGAGCTCCAAAAGGGAATAATCGTGCAACTTATTTTAAGTCTGTCAATACTATTTTACGGGATTTACATCTTGTCATCAAAGATGTGAAGAGGAAGAAACCAGAAAGGTGGGGCTCAACAGTTTTTTGTTATAATGACATTCACAGAAAATTTTGCCTGTTTCTGAGGCATCTTAAGGAAGGACAGGCAGCCATGCCTGTAGTGTACCTTGTAGTTTCAGATGTACAAAAAGCCTTTGACACTATCAAGCAAGATAAGCTTCTTTCGATTCTGAATGAAATACAAATGGCAGACAAATACAGCATGCAGAAGTCCAATGAGATTTTCTGCAGGAAAAGAAGTGTTTGGTCTTCCGAGGAAGTAAAGTTGATGAGTCAAACTGACGGCAGTGGATGTAATGAAGTGATGTCTTCTGCTCATCGGAAAACTTTCCATAGAGTCTCTGTTAATCAGGTAACTGAATCTGTCATGGTAATATTAATAGCTAAATGTCTCAGATGACTGCCGAATGCGGTTGCTTTGTCTAGGAATGAGCTAGGGAAGGTTAATGTATATTGCCTGCACAAAACATAGTTCATTGGCATAGTCAAAATTCGAAAGACCTTCTTAATGAGTGTTAGAGTCATCGTTTTTCGTCATCAGCATATTCTTTAACAGGCTTGACAAAGGACAGTATCTGGGGTTGCGACATTGATTGGCGACCAAGTTACTACGATTTTAAAAATCACAAATTCACAATGACTGCATTTCGAGGCTGTTTCAGCCGCATTTATGGTGTGAATGTTATTTACCCTGGAACATAGATAATGGCTAATAACTTGGTCAAAATTGCCATATTACGTTTCAGGGAGTACTTTGTAGTTGCTTTGTTTTTGTGTGGCAATTTCTGTTTGAATATGCTTCTTCCGACATTAAACTATGAAAACCTGACAAAATATGCTGAGTGTTAAAATTAAGTTTTAAGATTTATACGGTCTCACCAATTCCAGGAACAGAGCAGAACGATAAGAAGGGAGGAACTGCTGCTAATTTTGAAAGAGCATCTCAAGAACAATGTGCTCAAACTAGGCCAGAGTTTTTTCTTGCAAACTGTTGGTATACCGCAGGGAAGTGTTTTGTCAACTTTGCTGTGTACATTGTACTATGGACATATGGAAAATAATGTTATCGTTCCTTATCTTGCAAAAGGTGCCAATGATGTCGCAGGGCACAGTGATAGTGGACGTGTTGCTCTTGAAGCCATGCCAGATGCATCTTTTTCGTTTCCAAAATCTATGTTACTTAGGTTTGTTGATGACTATTTGTTCATATCAACATCCAAAGAACAAGCTGTTACCTTCTTCTCTAGGTTGCGTAGAGGATTCCACGAATACAACTGCTATATGAACCAGGAGAAATTTTGCACTAATTTTGATTATAGCAGTTTGCAACATGGTTCCAAGCGGATGTTAGTAGGCAGTGATGGTGTCTGTTTTCTTCAGTGGAGTGGTCTGCTTATCAATAGCTGCAATTTAGAGGTTCAGGGAGATTATAGTAGGTAATTTTTACATTGGCCGTTTCCTCTCCCCATCCCATTTATATTCTCTCATTATATTCACTAACTACAACCTTTTACAAATGATAATATGAGACTAAATTTTTAATGAACCAAATGTGTAAATCTATGTTACTCCGACACTTCACCTAACTGCCGTGTCGCGTGTCAGACACGTGTCGGTGTCCGACACGACAAGGACAACGACACGACACTTCGACACTTCAATTTAGACCACAAAACAGGAAAATTTGCCCCAAATAGCCGTGTCCGACACGCCGACACGTGTCAGGACACCGACACGTGTCGGCGTGTCTGAGTAACACAGGTGTAAATTATACATACACTTGAAGAAATCAATGGTTAAAGTCGACATCTTTTATCCACCAAAGCTGTGTGTGTGACTCGGGTAATTTATATTTTGCCGCATGTCTGTGAGCTTGCCCATCAACGATACTATGTACTTATGGAATGTTTACACCCAATCCATGTACTCTGCACTTGTGTCATTGGGTGTCAAGATATACCTGTTTTGCCTCGACAAACCAAAATTGACTTGATCTGTTGAAACATTTCCATTTTCTGAGAATTGGGATTGGTAAGTGTAGCAGTAGCAGCAACTGTAGCCGCAGCAGCAGCATCAGTATGTTCAGTAATAGTTGAAGTCGTTACTGTCCACACATCATTATTAGCCCATCTATTGGGCAGTCATATCACGAAGTAGACATAATTCTTCTTTTCTGGTGTTCTGTTCTGTTGACGTGAATTTTTAGCAGTCCATATTTTCAGCCCTCTCTCACGGGCTTTTGTCGTCTCTTATACCTTAACCTCTACATACACGATACTTTCAACCTCAAAAGTGGCGTTTGCTCTCTCTTGGGTATATAGGAAAACGGTAGAGACTTCACTCTCCATAGTTAGCAGCTTGTTCTTTTCCTTTTTGTTATGGTATTCGGTTGCTGGAGGAAGCATCTTATCTGATAAATAAATTCTTATAAATTTGCATTTTCCTGGCATTCTGAAACAGATATCTGAACGATCATCTGAGTTCGACATTAACAGTGAACTGGCAGCGTAATCCAGGCCGTAAATTGAAAAGGAAGCTGTGTGCCTATATGCGACCTAAGTGCCATCCTATATTCTTTGACGCGACTATCAACTCACCAGCTACCATCAAGCTAAATGTCTACCAAGCGTTCTTGCTATGTGCGATGAAATTCCATTGTTATGTCCGTGAATTGTCCACCTGGTGCAATCTTCATCCAAGAACCTATTTGACTAGCATAGAGGGGTCATTGAGGTAATCAAGCTTCTGTGCATTGTGCTGTTATTCATAGATGTGAGTTATGTGTTGAGCCTTTTGAATGTTGGCCATCAGGTATATGCAGAAACTAATGAAGCGAAGAATGTTCAAAGTAAAATCGACTGTTCTTCTGGTGTCCAAACAAGAAATTCAATGGTTAGGACTAACTGCATATATTCGCGTTCTGAACCGTAAAAAATCACGACACAAGGAGCTACTGAGTCTACTGAGACCCAAGTTGAAGCCATTTTCAAGAATTGGAGGTTCTCCTGAGCTTCAATATGCAGTTGATGATTCTCATTCTTCCCTTCTCTGGAAAATCAAGTACTAGTTGCCTGTTTTGTTTGCTTGCTGGCTATTCACCCCATTATATCATCAATTAGTCGAGTAATGTCCGTCTAAAGTGAGATTTTGTGTTATATCCATATGCATGACTGCATGAGTATTTACATTCCAATGGAGTTTCATGATTCAATATTAGGGGATTATGTAAACGAATTTAGTTATTTTTTAGGAATATCCGGTTGGTATAAACTGAAAACCTTTTGAGAGATTATTTCCATATTAAACTTGTTTCCGAGTATTATTATTTTTTGTTTAAAAAGTTTCCCATTGAGAAAATAGGTAGTGACTAGTGACATTGACATGCCCGGGTCTTATGAGAGTAGATTTTCTGTCCCATTTTCGTATTCCACACTACCTTAATACTATGACGCATCATTTCCCTATAATATTTACACTTCTTTTTTTATGATTAATGTTTATGTGTCAAATGAAGAGATAGTGGAATATAAGATGAGACACGGAAATGGGACATAAAATCCGCCCTCATGTAACATACCAATAAAAATGAACACAAAATCTCATTGAAGACGGGCGATATCCGTCACAAGCTTGTGACGGATACCGTTTCCTCTCACAAAATGCCCATTAAGAGGTGAGTGGGAAGCACATGGGGGGTGTCCCACCTTGTCCCCTCTCCCTTTTTGTGAGAGGTCACAAGATTGTGACGGGATTAGCCCGTCACAAGCAAGACTAGCTGAAAAATGAAATACTAAGAATTAAACCACATAAAACAAAGATGGGGTTTACCAATTTGTGCATTTACAATTTACACGATGAGAATCAATTGCGTACGAGCAATTAAGGAACTTAAAACAATTAATATTTCACCAAGTGGTCCAAACTAATTGACCTTAATCCATTTTTACCAGACTTTATACGATTATTTTAGCTTCACACTTGCAGTTAGGTTGAAATATTTGGGTATAAACAAGTGGATTTTAGACGGTCTATTGGGTTTAGTGGATCAATACTTTACGTGTTTAAGCTATTTCATAACTTTACTTTTGGCGTTAAATAAGCCACTAGAAGTCTAGAACATAGCTTATCAGTCTATCGCAACAACCCAGTAATACAGTTTTATACTTGTAGAACAAATTTATCGTAGAATATAATTTGTTATTAATCATTTTTATCCATTAATAAAGATGTGTTTAAATCCGTTTTACAATTATATTAATGTAAAACCATCTTACACAACTAACTCTAATGGATTTTTCTACACAATTGGTCTCCCTTCTGACGGGTTACCATTTGTGGCGGATAATTTGTGAGTTAAAATGGTAACAAAATGGGTTAGTGGAGAAAGGAGACCACATGAATAGTGTTGCAGAGAGAGAAAAAGTGGATACTTTGTGAGGTAAAATGGTATCCGTCACTCAAGAGTGACGGATATGTACCGTCACTCAAGAGTGACGGATATGTACCGTCACAAACAAGAAATTGTGTTTTCTACAATGTACTTTTTTTTTTTTTTTTTTTTTTTTTTTTTTTTTTTTTTTTTTTTTATGATATATCCTCGATTTTTCAAAATCTCACAAGATACCTTTAAACTCAATAAATTGTCCTACTAATACCCTAAACTAGTTTAGATCCCGCGCAATAAATGCGCGGTATTTATAGAGTTTTTATATTTGTATTACTTAATAATGCTAAACTAACACCTCATTAATTTTTCATATTTCACGTTATTATATTTTGATGAGGAAAAAAAATGAACCGTAAAATTATTCAAGAAACTAAGTAAAATTGAACTGTAAAATAATAGTGGTATCTCATTAATTGTTCATTTTTCTCGTTATTATATTTTGTCTCAAGTAAAAAAAATAAATTAAAACTGAAAATTAATCTAAGAGAATTGAGTATGTGCTGAAATGTATTTTTTTTAAAGTATTTTTTATACCACAACGCTAGTGATTCAATTTATAAATTTTCTCAAATTTTTTTTGTTATGAAAGTAATCAAAACTATTTATAGTTTTGTTTATACATAGTATGAATATTGAATAGTACTCCGTACTCCGTATGAGTCAAGTCATTCTTAAATAATAATATCAATAACAGATTTAATAGTTTATAGTCTTATACGGAGTATTATTTATACTTTAATTAAATATTACTTCCTCCATTCTCCTTTAATGTACCCATTTTCCTTATTGGGCCATTTCACTTTGATGTACCCATTTCATTTCTTTCTATTTTTGGGTATGATAAATGACCATATTGTCCTTGTTACTTATCCATATTTACATAAAATGCCATCAATTAACACTACTAATTTTCTTATTAACCTAATCTATTTTACTAATAACTCCCTCCTTTTTTTTTTCCCACCATATTTTCCATATATACCCAAATCTTTCCCATATTTAAATCACTCTCTCTCACCTCTCATCATTAATTCTCTCATCCGTCCCCCTCTATTCTCTAGATCCTTCCATTGAAAACCCTAAACAACTCCTTCTCTCATTGCGCCGTTTGCTGCCTCTCACATTCTCATCCTTCCATTCTTTCTAGATCTTTCTCTCTCTCTCTCTCTCTCTCTAATTTCAGACCTCTCACATTCTTCATCCTCTTTGATTTTTGATTAATCTCTCATTATGTCTACAAAAAACTTGTCATCAAATCACAAATGTGGAACTTCTTATCATGCATCGCTTGATCATTGTTTATATTTACCAGGTTTGGGTCATGTTGCTCCTGATACATACTCGGGTTACGGGAGCCTACTTGATTCTGACCTCGACGACGATAACGAGGCTACATCGGTGTTTAGTGAAAATTATATAATTTGATAAAAATATTTATTTTGATGAAAAGAATTATATAATGAAATACATTATAATTATTAATTTCCTTATTTAGTGTAACGCCCCGTAAACAACAGGAGTACAAAATGGTATATTTATTAATAGCAGCGGAAATTACAGAGCGTTACCGCCGTATTTCCCCATACAGAGAAATACAAGGCTTACGTTATTTTTCAGTACAACCAAATGACTAGTAACAAGTCATATTGATAAGATTATATTATTATGATACATTATTCTTATTCTATTTTCTTGCGTCAACCTCACTCATGCCCTTCCCTGTTTCCTGTACCTGAAAAAGATTAATAAAATAAAGGGTCAACCAACCACAGGTTGAGTATATTTCCCATAACCTCCAACTCAAATTAATATAACTCGGGTCATTATTATTGAACAGGGCCACATTACGGAGTCGAGGCTCCCTTAGGCTATGCCCTCCTCCGTGTACACAGGATAACCATTTTTTTTTCTCTTTTTCTCTTTTTCCTTTTTCTTTTTCTTTCTTTTTTCTTTTTATCCGGATATATATATACCGGGGCGGAGCCAATTGCCGAGCCCCCTGCCGAGCCCACTTCAGAGCTCACATCCATGTACACGGGATAAAATAATAATGTGGTCCGGTCCCTTCCAATAATAATGTCCCAGATGGTACATTGGCCAAATGTACATCTTAGCAATGGTATTTTAATATTAACATTATCATGTGAGCATTATAACGTCAATTATTAACACAAACAGTACCACAGTCATATCTCACGTAAACCACACTACATAAAATATACAAGTATAACATAACTTTTTCATATAAACAATAATTTACGTACATTAAAATATCAGCTGAGTAATTATAACGATAATATACTTACTCATTATATTAACTTAAGACGAAGGGGTAGGAAATATACCTCAATTGCTTCACTATTCGGAATACCCGTACCTATGCCTTCTCTAACTGGTTGTTATTTTCTTGTGTGTGTGTGCATTTGCCATAGATTCACGTCCTATTTATAGCAAAACTAAGTCGGTTACAATAGTAACCTATCTAATACCTATACTTCTACGTGTAATTTACCCCAGCCAAATGAAACCTACAATTCCCCTACATGTTTACGTATGTTGCATGGCAACCATGCATTTTACCCCCTTTTTTTTTATTTCAATTCTTACATGTGTTAAAAAGTTAGTAAAATATTATAAATTTCTTAAAATATCTAGATATTTTAACTTATGGGTTATTTTCTTTGAGATAGGTCTAGTAAAAATTCTACGGGTGAAGTTATTATTAAGTCGGATTCCGACCGAACTATTTTATTCTTATTCTAGGGTCTTACTTGTACTAGGTTACTATGTCTTTCGAATTTTATTAGGTCAATATCTCCCTCTAGGATGGATTCATTTCATTTGTGTACCTTTTTTTGACTTTACTAGATAAAAATTCTTTCCCTTTTCGAATAACTATTTTTCTCAAATAAGATAATTTTATTTGGGGTATCACATTCTACCCCCCTTAAAATAAGTTTCGTCCTCGAAACTTGGATCATTACCTTATTGGAACAAATAAGGGTATCGTATTTGCATTTCTTGTTCTGTTTCCCAAGTTGCTTCTGTGTCATCATGATGTGACCACAAAACCTTCACTAGTGGAATAACCTTGTTTCGAAGAGCCTTTTCCTTGTGATCTAAAATTTGAATCGGTTTCTCCTCGTAGGTTAAGTCATCCCTAACTCGCACTGGAGGTAAGTTAATGACGTGACTCGGGTCGGGGATATACTTTCTTAGGAGTAACACGTGAAAAACATCTTGGATTCTAAAAAGTTCTATTGGAAGGGATAGTCTATAGACAAGATTTCTAGCTCTATCAATTATCTCAAATGGTCCTATGTACCTCAGTTTCCTCTGTTTCCCGAATCTAATAACGTTTTTTTTTTTTTTTTTTTTTTTTTTTTACCTTAAGAAAAATTGAATCACCTACTTGAAATACCACTTGTCGTCTTTAAGGATAGCTTAACTACTTTGAACAGTTCCCCTTTTCCCTTATATGATTTTCACTTTGTTTGAGGTTTCCTGGTTTGATCCAATGACCCTCAATTCATCAATATCACTTCAATATATTAGGGGATCTACATTTTCTCTCATATAAAACCTTGAAAGCATCCATTCCAATGCTAGAACGATAATCATTATTGTATGAAAATTCTATCAAGGGCAAATATTGTTCCCAAGACCCCTGAATTTCTAGAACACATGCTCTCAACAATTCCTCTAAAGTTTGAATTGTTCTCTGGGTTTGTATATTGGTTTATGGGTGAAAAGTATTGCTATAGTTCAAATGAGTACCAATGGCATTTTGGAAACTTTACCAAAATTTTGCTAAAAAGTTTGTGTCACGATCCGACACAATGGTTTTGGGAACTTCGTGTAATCCAACAATTTCTTTTATATATTTCTTTGTCAACTGTTCCGAGTTCCACGTGGTTTTGATTGCTAAACAAAAGCTTGCCTTTTTGGTTAGTCGGTCTAAATCACCCATATCTCATTCATTCCTTTTGGCGTCAAAGACAATATTGTCACAAAGTTCATTCTTATCGACTCCCATTTCTATGATGGAATGTCTAAAGGCCAAAAGTCGTCCTCTCCTTTGACGTTCAATTTTCGCTTGTTTGACTAGTTAGACATTTTGTGACAAATTCTAACATCTCGTACCTTCCTATGATGTCATCACATATGTCAAATGTTTTTATACAACTAATTCCCTTAAAAGGTGTACTGACATAAGGTACATGAGTATTATTTTCTCCTTCATTCAAAATTTCCACTATTAGGTACACTCACTGCTTTCACAATCATAAAACCCGTCATCATACATAATAAGTCAAACTATTTTTTTATTCTAATCCCGTATCTTTTTAAATCTTCTAAACATACAATACTAGTTAACTAAATCTAATTTCCTCTATCATCATATTGAATCCCGAATTTTCTAACTAGGGGTAGGTAACTACAAAACAGTTACCACTAAGTGCCTTTACTACCACATATGTCCTACAAAGGGGGTATTGAATTTCTATATTACAATCCATGAGAAACTTCGACTATTTTACCTCATCTCATGCAAACCTACCTTAAAATCCAATAGCATTTTCTAATTTGTCCAAGACACAACGTACTTCTGTGTAGAAGCGCCACTGTACAACCTAGCTTATATGTCAAGGAATAAGAGCGCTGAATATTAAGTTCAAACCAATTTCCTCTGCCTTTTCCTAATTTATACATTATCACTTTATATAACTTAATTTATTGATTGTATAAATAGACTGTCTACTTATTTACGGTTCCACCGACACTTACTGTTCACTGACGCTACAGTAATACAGTACCCACCGACACTTTTTTTTTTTTTTTTTTTAAATAAAAAAAATTCTATAAAAACCACAAAAATTAACCATTTTATCCACCCACTTCATTTACTTCTTATCCATAATCTCATAAAAATCTTCTTTCTAAATTATGGACAAATCATCCGGTAATTCATCCAATAAATCACCCGATATCTCTTCCGACGAGCTTTATAATTCCGTTACAAAGTCCCTTAATGAAGTGAAGACACTGAGTATCCCGCTAATATAAAGTAGGTGTCATACATCTCTTGGTAGTTCAAACAGCTTATAGGATTTTATCTTGTTTATTTGCTTGTTAACTTATGTGATTACCTTATTTGACTTAATGTTATTGTTTATGTGTCTTTTCAGTATTTATCGTTAGTGCACTATTTGATACAGTCCTTAGGGACATATCATTCTATACATGTGCATGCTTTTCAGATCTTAACTTACATAAGAAAAAAAAAAGAATAAAGAACTACTAGGCTCAGTCTTACTGTCATGTCACAAGGTTAGAGACATTAGAGGATGCGTGAGAAACAGAGTCTAATTCCATAAATGCATAGTGAAATAGAGATACTATACTTTAGTCATTTAGACTCCCGAACCATGAAAAATATAATATTATAGAGGTATAATAAATTTATTTTAGTGTCGAGCATTAATGGATATAGTCCAAAGTAGAGTGCACTAGATTTACTTAACGGCAGCGACGTAGGAAATGTTGATGTTATTCAATAGAGGAATGGTGAAGTATTATGTATGTCCGAGAGAGTCCGAGAAGATGATGGTCTTTGTAGTTTATGTTAACTAATAAGGTGTGATATATGTAGAATATAGATAAACTAAGTTAAGTGGCTATCAGGATTTTCGAAATCCTGACTGGTAAAAGAAAAGAAAGGGGTTTGTCGTATTTATTATGGAAGAAGAAGGTTGTGCCTAACTTTGTGGAGGAATGAGAGGCAGGAGTTAGAAGTATAGAAAGAAAGTGAATAATGCGATCTTTATTTGATTGGACAAGCTTAGCGTTGGAGGCATATAGGAAAAGAGAGAAAAAAAAAAAAAAAAAAAAAAAAAAAAGGAATCAAGTACGAAGAAGTCAATGTAAGTACATTTATGGAGTTCGAATTTTAGAGACATTTGTCTGGTAAACACAAGGAGGAAGAATTTTAAAGTTTGGATCAGAAATATTGTGGTTTCATTCCTATATATTGAGGATGTTAAAAAAAAATTGGAGGTTTGAAGGTATAAAGTTTTAGTGGCTTGTAATGTTAAATCAAATAATTATTTCAGTTATGGAGAATGTTGGATTAATCCTTTTGGAGGTCATTAGTGAGCATCACAAAGTCTTATTAGAGTTTTGAAGATTTTGTGGATTGAGGACTGAATGATATTATAAAGGGATTTATGGCTAACAGAGTTGTACTAAAGTCGTTTGGGTTATGCTAATGAGATTGACATTGAGTTACTTAGAGGTAAAAGAAAAGGATAAAAATATTTTCATGCTTTAATTGTATTTTGAGGATGACTGTGATTTTGGGGATTGAATTTTGGAAGTTGCTGGCTGTTGATAGTAATTAGGTAATGTGTTGGTGATGGTGAAATTTGGATTATAATGTTTTGCTTCAAACAAAGTATTAGATTAGTCAATGCACTTTTTTTTATAAGTTATTTGCGATTAAGATGATAAGATCATGATATCAGGTGACTACATTATTTCATGGATCTATAGATCGAATAATAAACATTATTGAAGATATCTTGTGGGTTTAGTGGTGTATTAGGCATTATTAATGTGGGTTACCAAGGAATTGTGGATTAATTGAATATTGAGGATTAGAGCTCTGATATTTTAATTGGGGAACATTTGAATATTTCATAAAGCCCAAATTGAAAGAGCCCAGTTGAGATGAGATGGTCATTTACTGTTTTGAAGTATAGGTGTTGAAACAATGTTAGCATAAGACAATATCGTAATATTTTTTAGTTGAGATGTCAACTTTGGAATGGAGCCTAAGTGATCCGAGAATCTCAGATCGTTTAAGAAATCTGAGGTTCGATTTCTAATAAAAGCAAAAAAAAAAAATGGCTTACCCTATTTTTATCTTTTTAAACATGATTAACATGTGTAGTTTATTTGACAAGTTGTTAGGGCGATAATAAAACCTCTAAGAATATACAAATCACTAGATTAGTAACATGATTAATAATATCAAAGAGAGGATTACAAGCAATAATTATTTATTTCGTAAGATAAACTATAATTATTGCAAATACTGCTACTAATACACATATTAGTATCATTAGCAAGCTAATGAGTGTCTTTACTTCATTAAGAGACTTTGAAACAGAATTATAAAGCTCATCGGAGGAGATGTCGGGTGATTTATTGGATGAATTACCGGATGATTTATCCATAATTTAGAGAGAAGATTTTTTATGAGATTATGGATAAGAAGTAAATGAAGTGGGTGGATAAAATGGTTAATTTTTGTGGTGTTTATAGAAAAAAAAAAAAAAAAAAAAAAAAAAAAAATGTCGGTGGGTACTGTACTACTGTAGCGTCAGTGGGTACTGTTGCGTCAGTGAACAGTAAGTGTCGGTGGAACCGTAAATAAGTAGACAGTCTATTTATGCAATCAATCAATTAAGTTATATAAAGTGATAATGTATAAATTAGGAAAAGGCGGAGGAAATTGGTTTAGACTTAATATTCAGTGCGCCTATTCCTAGGCATAGAAGCTAAGCTATACAGTGACGCCTTTAACCAGAAGTTGGTTGATTCTTGGACAAACTAGGAAAGACTATTGGATTTTCATCTAGATAAAAGAGAAAGGCAGGTTTGCATGAGATGAGGTAAAATAGTCGAAGTTTCTCATGGATTGTAATATTAGGAATTCAATATCCCCTTTGTAAGACATATGTGGTAGTAGAGCCACTTAGTGGTAAATGCTTTGTTATTTGCCTACCCATAGTTAGACAATTCGGGATTCAAAATGACGATAAAAGAAATTAGATCTGGTTAACTAGTATTGCATATTTTGAAGATTTTAAAAAAAGATATGAGAATAGAAAAATTGCATGGTTTGATTTATTACGATGGTGGATATTATGATTGTGAGAGCAATGAGTGTACCTAATAGGGGAAATTTTAAAAGAAGGAGAAAATAATACTCATGTACCTTATATTAGTACACCTTTTAAGGGAATTAGTTGTATAAAAATATTTGACATATGTGATGACGTCATAGGAAAGTACGAGGCGCTAGAATTCGTTGCAAAATGTCCAACCTGCCAGCAGGCGAAAATTGAACGTCAAAAGCAAGGACGACTTTTACAGCCTTTAGACATTTCATCATAGAAATGGGACTCGATAAGAGTGAACTTTGTGACAACGTTTCCTTTGACACCAAAAGGAATGAATGAGATATGGGCGATTTAGATCGACTAACCAAAAGTGCACACTTTAGCAATCAAAACCACGTAGAACTCAGAATAGTTGTCAAAGAAATATATAAAAGAAATTGTTGGATTACACGGAGTTCCCAAAACCATTGTGTCAGATCGTGACACAAACTTTTTGGCAAAATTTTGAAAAAGTTTTCAAAATGCCCTAGGAACTCAATTGAACTTTAGCGTTGCCTTTCGCCTATAAACCGTTGGGCAAACAGAGATGTTGGGACCCAATTTGATTAGTTAAGTATTGATGATGCCCTAAGACAAATTAATCTCATTGTTTAGTTAATTGTGTGCCTCTTAAGTTTTAATCTTATAGCTCAAGAGCTCTAATTGTCAAAGAAGATTGCACAAGGACGATCAAAGATGAAAAAAGTCATAGATTGAGTCATGGTGTTATAAGAGATCATTTAAATTTGGGTTATTGTCTAAGTACAAAAAACAACCGTGTAGTTCACTGTGACTTAAGAAGACCCATCTTTGAAAGAAACATTTCGAAAATATTTTAACTTTTGAAAATGGCTTTCCAAACTTTCAACAAACCTTATACACTTCAGAAAAAAAAATGGTTTACTCATTTAAATTGAGAAGGAAGCTTTTGATTTCCTTGGAAAAGAGTTTTCTCATACAAAAAGACACTTATTACCAAACATGGGTTGATTACTTTTACAAATTTGGCAATGTTTATGGTTTCCGTGAATACCACCAGATAAGCTCTTTATGGAACAAAAACCTAACACATATTTGTTAGTGTGTAAGTAACAAGATTAATTGGAGAAGTAACCTATATTTGTTAGGAGTATGTGTTCTGAAAATTGCAGGAGTCTTGAAAACAACATTTGCCCTTGATCAAGTTTCATATAATAATTATCATGCTAGTATTGAAATGACTCATTTTGAGGTTTTGTATGGGAGAAACTGTATATCTCCAAAATATTGGAGTGATATTGATGAATCAAGGGTCATTGTACCATATTTGATTCGATAACCCATGGATAAAGTGAAAACTATGCCATAGAAGATGAGAGCTGCTCAAAGTTGTCAAAGGAGTTATGATGTACTTAAGAGACGACTAGTGGAACAAGTAGGTGATTTGGTTTTCCTTGAGGTCTCACCTACGACGGGGTTTAGTAAATTCGAGCAATAGAGAAAATTGAGTCCAAGATATATAGGACCATTTGAGATAGTGGAGCGAGTTGAAAATGTTGCCTATAGACTATCCCTTCCAATAGAATTTTTAGAATCCATGATGTTTTAACGTGTACTTGTACTCTTAATAAAGTATATTCCCTACCTTAGTCACATCATTAACTTACCCAAGTGCGAATTAGAGAGAACCTAACCTAAGAAGACAAACCGGTTCAAATTTTAGACTATAAAGAGAAGGCTCTACATTACAAAGTTATTCCACTTGTAAAAGTGAGACAGAGGCGACTTGGGAAACAGAACAGGAAATGCGGAGTTGATATCCTTATTTGTTGCAATAAGGTAATGATCCAAGTTTCGAGGACGAAACTTATTTTAAGGGGGGTAGAATGTGATACCCCGAGTAAAATTTTATTATTTAGTCGATTTAAGAAAATTCTTTGTTTGAAAGGGGAAAGAATTTTATTTATTAGGGACGAGAAGGTACACAAATGAAAGGAATCCATCATAGAGGGAGATATTGACTTAATAAAATTCGAAAGAGGTAGTAACCTAATACAAGTAAGACCCTAGAATAAGAAAAAAATAGTTTGATCGAAATCCGACTTAATAATAACTTCACCCGTAGAATTTTTATTAGACCTATCTCAAAGAAAATAACCCGTAAAGTAAAATATCTAGATATTTTATGAGATTTGTAATATTTTACTAGCTTTTTATCACATGTCAAAATTTTTTTAAAAAAAAGGGGAAGAAAGCATACATGGTAGCTAGACATACCACGTACAAACATAGCATGGCATGTAGCTTTTATTTGGCAAGGTGAAATCCCACGTAGATGCATAGGTAGAAATAGGGTACTATTGCAACCGACTTAATTCTCACTATAAAAGGACGTGAAGTCCATGGCAAATCCATACACACACAACAAAAATAACCAACTAGCCATTTAGAGCATAAGGACGAGCATTTGGAATAGTAGTACTATTATAAGAGGTATATTTCCTACCCCTTCGTCTAATCGTCTTAAGTTAATATAATGAGTAAGTATATTACCGTTATAATTACTTAACTGATATTATAATGTACGTGAATTATTGTTTATGTGATAAAGTTATGTTATACTTGTATATTTTACGTAATGTGGTTTACGTGAGATATGACTGTGGTACTGTCTGTATTAATAATTGACGTTATAATGCTCACATGATAATGTTAATGTTAAAATACCACTGCTAAGATGTACATTTGGCCAATGTATCATCAGGGACATTATTATTGGAAGGGACCGAACCACATTATTATTTTATCCCGTGCACATGGATGTGAGCTCTAAAGTGGGCTCGGCAGGGGGCTCGACAATTGGCTCCGCCCCGTTATATCCGGATAAAAAGAAAGAAAGAAAAAGAGAAAAAGAAAAAGAAAAAGAAAAAAAAGAGAAAAAGATGGTTATCCTGTGTACACGGAGGAGGGCATAGCCTAAGGGAGTCTCGGCTCCGTAATGTGGCTCTGTTCAATAATAATGACCCAAATTATATTAATTTGAGTTGGAGGTTATGGGAAATATACTCAACCTGTGGTTGGTTGACCCTTTATTTTATTAATCTTTTTCAGGTACAGGAAACAGGGAAGGGCATGAGTGAGGTTGACGCAAGAAAATAGAATGAGAATAATGTATCATAATAATATAATCTTATCAATAAGACTTGTTACTAGTTATTTGGTTGTACTGAAAAATAACGTAAGCCTTGTATTTCTCTGTATGGGGAAATACGGCGGTAACGCTCTGTAATTTCCGCTGCTATTAATAAATATACCATTTTGTACTCATGTGTACACGGAGGAGGGCATAGTTCAAATGAGTACCGTATTCTCCAAAATTGACCTGCGATCAGGATACCACCAATTGAGGATAAAACCCGAAGATATTCCAAAAACAGCCTTTAGGACTCGATATGGGCATTATGAGTTTGTAGTTATGCCTTTTGGTCTTACCAATGCCCCCGCAGTCTTCATGGATCTCATGAATAGAGTCTTCAGGCCATACTTGGACAAATTTGTGGTTGTTTTCATTGATGACATCCTGGTCTATTCCAAAACCAAAGAGGAGCATGGTAAACATCTGAGAATAGTCTTAGAGACGTTGCGGGAGAATAAGCTATATGCTAAGCTGAAGAAATGCGAGTTTTGGTTAGACAAAGTTGTTTTCTTAGGACACGTTATCTCAGAGAAAGGTGTGCAAGTGGACCCCCAATTAGAAAAGATTCGGAGGAACGTAGAGATAGGGAAATCCCCTGGGTTCATCATCCAAAATGATGGGTCACTTTGGTTTCAAGATCGGTTGTGTGTACCTAATAATGAAACCCTTAAGAAAAAGATTTTAGAGGAAGCTCACAACACGCGATATTCGATTCATCCAGGGGGGAACAAAATGTACAAGGACCTCCGCAAAATGTTTTGGTGGAGTAATATGAAACAGGAGGTTGCCTAATTCGTCGCAAAATGTTTAACCTGTCAACAAGTAAAAATCGAACATCAAAGGCCAGGAGGACTTTTGCAGCCTTTAGATGTTCCCACCTGGAAATGGGAGTCAATAGCAATGGATTTTGTGACAGGACTACCTCCGATGACCCGGGGAATGAATGAGATATGGGTAATTGTGGACCGATTAACCAAGAGCGCACACTTTTTAGCAACAAAAACAACATGGAACTCAGAACAGTTGGCAAAGAAATACATAAAGGAAATTGTTAGATTACACGGAGTTCCCAAAACCATTGTGTCGGATCGTGACACAAACTTTTTAGCAAAATTTTGGAAAAGTTTTCAAAATGCCCTAGGAACTCATTTGAACTTTAGCACGGCTTTCCATCCACAGACCGATGGATAGACAGAGAGAAAAATTCAAACCCTAGAGGATTTGTTGAGGGCATGTGTCCAAGAATTCCAGGGGTCTTAGGAACAACATTTGCCCTTGATAGAGTTCTCGTATAATAACAGTTACCATGCTAGCATTGGAATGGCTCCTTTTGAGGCCTTGTATGGGAGGAAATGTAGATCTCCAATATGTTGGAGCGATATTGATGAGTCGAGGATCATTGGACCAGATCTGATTCAAGAGACCACAGATAAGATAAAGTTCATACAAGGGAAAATGAGAACTGCTCAGAGTCGTCAAAAGAGTTATGCTGACCCTAAGAGACGACAAGTGGAATTCAAAGTAGGAGATTCGGTTTTCCTCAAGGTATCACCTACAAAGGTACAAAGGGGGTTATTAGATTCGGGAAACAGAGAAAATTGAGTCCAAGATACATAGGACCATTTGAGATAGTGGAGCGAGTTGGAGATGTTGCCTATAGATTATCCCTTCCGATAGAACTTTCTAGAATCCATGACGTTTTTCATGTGTCACTCCTAAGAAAGTATATCCCCGACCCGAGTCACGTCATTAACTTACCTCCAGTGCGAGTTAGGGATGACTTAACCTACGAGGAGAAACCGATTCAAATTTTAGATCACAAGGAAAAGGCTCTTCGAAACAAGGTTATTCCACTAGTGAAGGTTTTGTGGTCACATCATGATGACACAGAAGCAACTTGGGAAACAGAACAAGAAATGCAAATACGATACCCTTATTTGTTCCAATAAGGTAATGATCCAAGTTTCGAGGACGAAACTTATTTTAAGGGGGGTAGAATGTGATACCCCAAATAAAGTTATCTTATTTGAGAAAAATAGTTATTCGAAAAGGGAAAGAATTTTTATCTAGTAAAGTCAAGAAAGGTACACAAATGAAATGAATCCATCCTAGAGGGAGATATTGACCTAATAAAATTCGAAAGACATAGTAACCTAGTACAAGTAAGACCCTAGAATAAGAATAAAATAGTTCGGTCGGAATCCGACTTAATAATAACTTCACCCGTAGAATTTTTACTAGACCTATCTCAAAGAAAATAACCCATAAGTTAAAATATCTAGATATTTTAAGAAATTTATAATATTTTACTAACTTTTTAACACATGTAAGAATTGAAATAAAAAAAAAGGGGGTAAAATGCATGGTTGCCATGCAACATACGTAAACATGTAGGGGAATTGTAGGTTTCATTTGGTCAAAATTACACGTAGAAGTATAGGTATTAGATAGGTTACTATTGTAACCGACTTAGTTTTGCTATAAATAGGACGTGAATCTATGGCAAATGCATGCACACACAAGAAAATAACAACCAGTTAGAGAAGGCATAGGTACGGGTATTCCGAATAGTGAAGCAATTGAGGTATATTTCCTACCCCTTCGTCTTAAGTTAATATAATGAGTAAGTATATTATCGTTATAATTACTCAGCTGATATTTTAATGTACGTAAATTATTGTTTATGTGAAAAAGTTATGTTATACTTGTATATTTTATGTAGTGTGGTTTACGTGAGATATGACGTGGTAATCTTGTTTGTGTTAATAATTGACGTTATAATGCTCACATGATAATGTTAATATTAAAATACCATTGCTAAGATGTACATTTGGCCAATGTATCATCTGGGACATTATTATTGGAAGGGACCGGACCACATTATTATTTTATCCCGTGTACATGGATGTGAGCTCTGAAGTGGGCTCGGCAATTGGCTCCGCCCCGTTATATATAAATATCCGGATAGAAAAAAAAAAGAAAAAGGAAAAGAAAAAAAAGAGAAAAAGAGAAAAAAAAATGGTTATCCTGTGTACACGGAGGAGGGCATAGCCTAAGGGAGTCTCGACTCCGTAATGTGGCCCTGTTCAATAATAATGACCCGAGTTATATTAATTTGAGTTGGAGGTTATGGGAAATATACTCAACCGGTGGTTGGTTGACCCTTTATTTTATTAATCTTTTTCAGGTACAGGAAACATGGAGGGGCATGAGTGAGGTTGACGCAAGAAAATAGAATAAGGATAATGTATCATAATAATATAATATTATCAATAAGACTGTTACTAGATATTTGGTTGTACTGAAAAATAATGTAAGCCTTGTATTTTCCTGTATGAGGAAATACGGCGGTAACGCTCTGTAATTTCCGCTGCTATTAATAAAATATACCATTTTGTACTCCTGTTGTTTACGGGGCGTTACAAAAGGAAGTATAGGTATTAGATAGGTTACTATTGTAACCGACTTAGTTTTGCTATAAATAGGACGTGAATCTATGGCAAATGCATGCACACACAAGAAAATAACAACCAGTTAGAGAAGGCATAGGTACGGGTATTCCGAATAGTGAAGCAATTGAGGTATATTTCCTACCCCTTCGTCTTAAGTTAATATAATGAGTAAGTATATTATCGTTATAATTACTCAGCTGATATTTTAATGTACGTAAATTATTGTTTATGTGAAAAAGTTATGTTATACTTGTATATTTTATGTAGTGTGGTTTACGTGAGATATGACTGGTAATGCTTGTTTGTGTTAATAATTGACGTTATAATGCTCACATGATAATGTTAATATTAAAATACCATTGCTAAGATGTACATTTGGCCAATGTACCATCTGGGACATTATTATTGGAAGGGACCGGACCACATTATTATTTTATCCCGTGTACATGGATGTGAGCTCTGAAGTGGGCTCGGCAGGGGGCTCGGCAATTGGCTCTGCCCCGTTATATATATATCCGGATAAAAAGAAAAAAGAAAGAAAAAGAAAAAGGAAAAAGAGAAAAAGAGAAAAAAAAAATGGTTATCCTGTGTACACGGAGGAGGGCATAGCCTAAGGGAGTCTCGACTCCGTAATGTGGCCCTGTTCAATAATAATGACCCGAGTTATATTAATTTGAGTTGGAGGTTATGGGAAATATACTCAACCTGTGGTTGGTTGACCCTTTATTTTATTAATCTTTTTCAGGTACAGGAAACAGGGAAGGGCATGAGTGAGGTTGACGCAAGAAAATAGAATAAAAATAATGTATCATAATAATATAATCTTATCAATATGACTTGTTACTAGTCATTTGGTTGTACTGAAAAATAACGTAAGCCTTGTATTTCTCTGTATGGGGAAATACGGCGGTAACGCTCTGTAATTTCCGCTGCTATTAATAAATATACCATTTTGTACTCCTGTTGTTTACGGGGCGTTACAAAAGTGGTATCAAAGCTTAGGCTAAAGAATGAAAAACAAATTATTTAATAAATTATTTGGATAAAAAAAAAATTGACCGAGAGATGGGTAGACGTCCTAGGAATCATGGATAGCTTATAGGATTTTATCTTGTTTATTTGCTTGTTAACTTAATTGATTACCTTATTTGACTTTATGATATTATTTTTGTGTCCTTTTAGTATTTATCGTTAGTGCACTATTTGATACGGTCCTTGGGGACATATCTTTCTATATCCGTGCACACTTTTAAGATCATAGGTTACATAAGAAAAAAAAAAAAAGTATAAAGAACTACTAGGTTCAGTTTTACTGTTATGTCACAAGGTTAGAGACATTAGAGGATGGGTGAGAAATAGAGTCTAATTCCATGAATGCAGAATGAAATGGAAGTACTATACTTTAGTCATTTAGACTCCCGAACCATGAAAAATACAATATCGAGGTATAATAAATTTATTTTAATACCCAATATTGATGGATATAGTCCAAATTAGAGTGCAATAGATTCACTTAACGACAACGACGTAGCAAGTGTCGATGTTTTTTTAACAAAGGAATGGTGAAACATTATGTCTGAGGGAGTTCGAGAAGATGATGGTTTTTGTAGTTTATATAAACTAAGAAGGTGTGATATATGTAGGATAGATAAACTGAGTTAAGTGACTATCACGATTTTCGAATCCTGACTTGTAAAGGAAAAGAAAAGAGTTTGTCGTATTTGTTATGGAAGAAGAAGGTTGTGCCTAACTTTATGGAGGAATGAGAGACAAGAGTTAGGAGTATAGAAAGGAAGTGAATAATGCGATTTTTGGCAAGCTTACCATTGGAGGCAAATAGGAAAAGAGAGAAAACAAAAAAGGAATTGAGTAGGATGAATTCAATGTAAGTACATTTATGGAGTTCAAATTTTAGAAACATTTATACGGAAGACACAAGGAGAAAGAATTTTAAAGTTTGGATCAGAAATTTTATGGTTTCAAACTTATATATATTGAGGATGTTAGGAAAAAAAAAATATTTGGAGGTTAGAAGATATAAAGTTTTAGGGGCTTGTAAATGTTGAAGTGAATAATTATTTCAGTTATGGAGAATGTTGTATTAATGTCGTTGGAGGTCATTAGTGAGCATCACAAAGTGTTAATTATTAGAATTTTGAAGATATTTTGGATTGAGGACTTGAATGATATTATAAAGTTTTGATTCAAAGAAAGTATTAGATTAGTGAATGTTTTTTTTTTTTGTTTCTTTTATAAGTTATTTGTGATTAAGATGATAAGATCATGATATCAGGTGATTACATTATTTCATGGATCTATAGATGGAATAGTAGACATGATTAAAGGTATCTTGTGGGATTAGTGATGTATTAGGCATTATTAATGTAGGTTACTAAGTAATTATGGATTAATAAAATATTAAGGATTAGAGTTATGATGTTTTAATTGGGGAACATTTGGATATTTCATGAAACCCAAATTGAAAGAGCCCAGTTGAGATGAGCTGGCCATTTACTGTTTTGAAGGATCGATGTTGAAACAGTATTAGCATAAGACAATATCGTAATATTTTGTAGTTGAGATGTCAACTTGGGAATGGAGCCTAAGTGGTCCAAGAATCTCTGATCGTTTAAGAAGTCGGAGGTTCGATTTCTAATAAAAGCCAAAAAAAAAAAAAAAAAGGTTACCCTATTTTTAACTTTTTAAACATGATTAATATGTGTAGTTTATTTGACAAGTTGTTAAGGCGATAATCAAACTTCTAAAAATAAACAAAACACGTAGATGAATAACATGACTGATAAGATCAAAGAGAGGACAAGCAATAATTATTCATTTCGTAATATAAACTATAATTATTGCAAATATCGCTACTAATACACATATTAGTATCATTAGCAAGCTAATGAGTGTCTTCACTTCATTAAGGGACTTTGTAACGGAATTATAAAGCTCGTCGGAAGAGATATCGGGTGATTTATTGGATGAATTACCGGATGATTTATCCATAATTTAGAAAGAAGATTTTTATGAGATTATGGATAAGAAGTAAATGAAGTGGGTGGATAAAATGGTTAATTTTTGTGGTTTTTATAGAATTTTTTTTATTTAAAAAAAAAAAAAAAAAAAAAAAGTGTCGGTGGGTACTGTATTACTGTAGCGTCAGTGAACAGTAAGTGTCGGTGGAACCGTAAATAAGTAGACAGTCTATTTATACAATCAATAAATTAAGTTATATAAAGTGATAATGTATAAATTAGGAAAAGGCAGAGGAAATTGGTTTGAACTTAATATTCAGCGCTCTTATTCCTTGACATATAAGCTTGGTTGTACAGTGGCGCTTCTACACAGAAGTACGTTGTGTCTTGGACAAATTAGAAAATGCTATTGGATTTTAAGGTAGGTTTGCATGAGATGAGGTAAAATAGTCGAAGTTTCTCATGGATTGTAATATAGAAATTCAATACCCCCTTTGTAGGACATATGTGGTAGTAAAGGCACTTAGTGGTAACTGTTTTGTAGTTTACCTACCCCTAGTTAGAAAATTCGGGATTCAATATGATGATAGAGGAAATTAGATTTAGTTAACTAGTATTGTATGTTTAGAAGATTTAAAAAGATACGGGATTAGAATAAAAAAATAGTTTGACTTATTATGTATGATGACGGGTTTTATGATTGTGAAAGCAGTGAGTGTACCTAATAGTGGAAATTTTGAATGAAGGAGAAAATAATACTCATGTACCTTATGTCAGTACACCTTTTAAGGGAATTAGTTGTATAAAAACATTTGACATATGTGATGACATCATAGGAAGGTACGAGATGTTAGAATTTGTCACAAAATGTCTAACTAGTCAGCAAGCGAAAATTGAACGTCAAAGGAGAGGACGACTTTTACAGCCTTTAGACATTCCATCATAGAAATGGGAGTCGATAAGAATGAACTTTGTGACAATATTGTCTTTGACGCCAAAAGGAATGAATGAGATATGGGTGATTTAGACCGACTAACCAAAAAGGCAAGCTTTTGTTTAGCAATCAAAACCACGTGGAACTCGGAACAGTTGGCAAAGAAATATATAAAAGAAATTGTTGGATTACACGAAGTTCCCAAAACCATTGTGTCGGATCGTGACACAAACTTTTTAGCAAAATTTTGGTAAAGTTTCCAAAATGCCATTGGTACTCATTTGAACTATAGCAATACTTTTCACCCATAAACCAATATACAAACCCAGAGAACAATTCAAACTTTAGAGGAATTGTTGAGAGCATGTGTTCTAGAAATTCAGGGGTCTTGGGAACAATATTTGCCCTTGATAGAATTTTCATACAATAATGATTATCGTTCTAGCATTGGAATGGATGCTTTCAAGGTTTTATATGAGAGAAAATGTAGATCCCCTAATATATTGAAGTGATATTGATGAATTGAGGGTCATTGGATCAAACCAGGAAACCTCAAACAAAGTGAAAATCATATAAGGGAAAAGGGGAACTGTTCAAAGTAGTTAAGCTATCCTTAAAGACGACAAGTGGTATTTCAAGTAGGTGATTCAATTTTTCTTAAGGTAAAAAAAAAAAAAAAAAAAAAAACGTTATTAGATTCGGGAAACAGAGGAAACTGAGGTACATAGGACCATTTGAGATAATTGATAGAGCTAGAAATCTTGTCTATAGACTATCCCTTCCAATAGAACTTTTTAGAATCCAAGATGTTTTTCACGTGTTACTCCTAAGAAAGTATATCCCCGACCCGAGTCACGTCATTAACTTACCTCCAGTGCGAGTTAGGGATGACTTAACCTACGAGGAGAAACCGATTCAAATTTTAGATCACAAGGAAAAGGCTCTTCGAAACAAGGTTATTCCACTAGTGAAGGTTTTGTGGTCACATCATGATGACACAGAAGCAACTTGGGAAACAGAACAAGAAATGCAAATACGATACCCTTATTTGTTCCAATAAGGTAATGATCCAAGTTTCGAGGACGAAACTTATTTTAAGGGGGGTAGAATGTGATACCCCAAATAAAATTATCTTATTTGAGAAAAATAGTTATTCGAAAAGGGAAAGAATTTTTATCTAGTAAAGTCAAAAAAAGGTACACAAATGAAATGAATCCATCCTAGAGGGAGATATTGACCTAATAAAATTCGAAAGACATAGTAACCTAGTACAAGTAAGACCCTAGAATAAGAATAAAATAGTTCGGTCGGAATCCGACTTAATAATAACTTCACCCGTAGAATTTTTACTAGACCTATCTCAAAGAAAATAACCCATAAGTTAAAATATCTAGATATTTTAAGAAATTTATAATATTTTACTAACTTTTTAACACATGTAAGAATTGAAATAAAAAAAAAGGGGGTAAAATGCATGGTTGCCATGCAACATACGTAAACATGTAGGGGAATTGTAGGTTTCATTTGGTCAAAATTACACGTAGAAGTATAGGTATTAGATAGGTTACTATTGTAACCGACTTAGTTTTGCTATAAATAGGACGTGAATCTATGGCAAATGCATGCACACACAAGAAAATAACAACCAGTTAGAGAAGGCATAGGTACGGGTATTCCGAATAGTGAAGCAATTGAGGTATATTTCCTACCCCTTCGTCTTAAGTTAATATAATGAGTAAGTATATTATCGTTATAATTACTCAGCTGATATTTTAATGTACGTAAATTATTGTTTATGTGAAAAAGTTATGTTATACTTGTATATTTTATGTAGTGTGGTTTACGTGAGATATGACTGTGGTACTGTTTGTGTTAATAATTGACGTTATAATGCTCACATGATAATGTTAATATTAAAATACCATTGCTAAGATGTACATTTGGCCAATGTACCATCTGGGACATTATTATTGGAAGGGACCGGACCATATTATTATTTTATCCCGTATAATTTTAAATATTCCCTCCTATTTACCATTTTCTTCCCTATTTCCTTAAACGGATTATTCAGGTTTTCTTCCCCTTTCCTTTTTTGGATAATTTTTACTCTTATTTTATTCATTCCTCTCTTCTATCACCAAACCCCACTCAACTCACAATTTCTTATTTAATTCTTATTTATTCATTTCTCTCTCCTATCACCAAACCCCACCCAACTCACAATTTCTTATTTAATTCCTATTTATTCATTCATCTCTCATATCACTAAACCCCACCCAACTCACACAATTCATACTTTATTCTAATCCTAAAATCTTGTGCCAATAATAAAGGGGAACAAAATGGAGAATAAGAGGGAGTAATATATTTGGGCGTTTTTAGTTGATTACGCATCCAAAATACGTAAACTCGTCAATATAAACCCTTATTATTTACTCATCAATATACAAATTTTATGACAATATATAACCACTAAAAAACTCAAATTTGGATATTCGGGGTATTTTAGGAGCTAATATGTAAGTTTAAGGGTATATCAGATGTTTCTTAAAAATCAAGGTTATATGTTAGAATTTGGAAAAAATACAGATATACACCGTAGAAAATTCCGATTCTAATCTAAAACCTTTTTGACAATCTATGTCTAACTTCTGTGAAAATTGTCACGTTCTCATGTAGCACCTTAATCAAGGCTTACAGTTTATAGACTACATACATCTGAGGTAGTATCTCTTATTGTTTTTTTTCTGAGTTTTATTTTAAAGTTTTTGAGTTTTGCTTTTGTTCCGGGTGTAATTCCAGAGCAGATATTTGTTACCACTCGTAGCCCGTAGAATGATGTCTTTGCTTGAATCCTCCTTGCGGTCTCCTGAAACGATGAACAAACTGAGGGCTCGGCTTTGGCCGAGCGTACTTACTCCGACGCTCAAGTCAGTAAACTTAGAGAGAAGTCGTCGTAACTTGGCTAAGAGTATATTGTAGAGAGATAAGGAAGATATTACCAGATGAATAGTGGTTATTAGGTCAATTTGTGGATCCTTTCCTCAATGAAGGTTGAGGAGTATTTATAGGCATTCACCTTTTGTCACGTAGTGGCCAAGTGGCCAAGTGACTATCAGGTGGAAAGACCGTTGTACCCTCGGCCGGTGGACCTGTGGTAGGCTCGCCGAGGGTCTTGGATATGAGTACGCGGGTATGTGCCCCGGCTAACTGGTTGTCTGGCCGAGACCCAGGTGACCGGCCGATGGGGCTCCATCGGCTAGACTGTCTAAGTCGTTGACTTTGCTGTGGATTCCCTTGACCTTGCTCAATATGTTGACTGGGTCAGCGGTGCAGAATATGCCCCATCAATTTGCCCCCAGCGTAGTCTATGCCGTGGTATGGGCTCCGATGTATGTTGAGCGTATATTCTGCGTAAGTATTTTTGAAAAATTTCTGGTATCGGCTTCTTCCGATGCATCGGCGTGGTTCTTGTTAGGCCGTACCATATCCCCCTCCACATGGATGCGTAAAGGGTATCCGATGTGGGAAAGAATGTGACGCCGGCCGAGACCAGGGTGAGAGTGCTTGTTATTTTTGATTGCCCCGTACGTGCTTCCTGGCTTGGTCGATCATGTGGCCGGCGGATAGCAGGTACCTAGGGATTTGCTGAGGGAGATGAATAGGCGAAGAGATGTGAATGGGCGTGTTGAATACGCTTGGTAACTGTAGCATTGATTGACATTTAACTGTTGCAACGATTGACATTCCGTGGTTGCATGTCTCACACATGTCTTTCTTTGATTGACGACGCTTCATGGGTCAGTGCCTGATTGCCCCTTCTTCATGGGCTTTTCCTATAAATAGGGCGCTTCTTAGTGATTTTGGCCATTACTTTCATTTCCTCAAATTTTCGAAAATTTTCTCCCAAAATCTTCATCTCTCTAAACTCTCAAGGGTTTCTCTTTCTTCCAATCTTCAGTCTTTGATCCGGCGAGTGTTTTCCTTCGAGGTAAACGAACAAATTCTCCTCTTATTTCGTTAGTAATTGTTTGTGAACATGTCTTCTGTTGGTGCCGGGACTAGTACTTCTGCGCCGGGGGGTTCCCCGTCGCGTCTTGACGAGGAGGAGATACTTGAAGCCGTCCCGATAAGGTTTAGGGGCCCTAGGTCTCCTCCTCCCGTGCTCCGTTCAAGTTTCTGGGAGTCACGTTCTGGGCCCTGGTCTCCTGGACGGCTTCCGCCGCTCGTGTCGGCGTGCCTGTGTGAGCTGGTGTACTCCCAATCAGGTCCAGGAGTGTCTTCAGTTTTGCCACGTCAACCACTTGTCCCATGATGGTGACCTGGTTGATGGGCGGCGGTATGTCCGGTATTATCGGCATTCCGAATTCCGGTTGGACTACTCCGCCGGTGGAGGGTTGCACTACTCCAGAATGGTGAAATGTGTCATCTTGGTGTAGCTCGATTTCGTCGGTCACGACTATTTGTTGTTTCGACATCTTCTTAGCTTTTTGGGTGGGTTTTTTGTGTTTTTTTTTTGTTGTTTGGGAATAAATGTGACTAGCTTCTAGTGTATCTTCACCACAGACGGCGCCAATTGTTCCGGGTGTAATTCCAGAGCAGATATTTGTTACCACTCGTAGCCCGTAGAATGATGTCTTTGCTTGAATCCTCCTTGCGGTCTCCTGAAACGATGAACAAACTGAGGGCTCGGCTTTGGCCGAGCGTACTCACTCCGACGCTCAAGTCAGTAAACTTAGAGAGAAGTCGTCGTAACTTGGCTAAGAGTATATTGTAGAGAGATAAGGAAGATATTACCAGATGAATAGTGGTTATTAGGTCAATTTGTGGATCCTTTCCTCAATGAAGGTTGAGGAGTATTTATAGGCATTCACCTTTTGTCACGTAGTGGCCAAGTGGCCAAGTGACTATCAGGTGGAAAGACCGTTGTACCCTCGGCCGGTGGACCTGTGGTAGGCTCGCCGAGGGTCTTGGATATGAGTACGCGGGTATGTGCCCCGGCTAACTGGTTGTCTGGCCGAGACCCAGGTGACCGGCCGATGGGGCTCCATCGGCTAGACTGTCTAAGTCGTTGACTTTGCTGTGGATTCCCTTGACCTTGCTCAATATGTTGACTGGGTCAGCGGTGCAGAATATGCCCCATCAGCTTTAATATAAAGTTTTTGAGCACATTTACTAAAACATTACACTAAAAAAATATACTCCCTCTGTCCCGGTCATTTGTTGTCCTTTTCCATTTTTGGGTGTCTCAGTCATTTGTTGTCCTTTCTATTTTAAGAATGAACTTGATGAGTAATTTGATCATTCTCATTCAATTTGTTCCACTTGTCATTTAATTATTGGTCATTTCCTCTTTCCTTGGTCTTTGTGCCAAAACCAAAGGACAACAATTGACCGGGACGGAGGGAGTAATATTGTTCAAAAACTATATTTATAAATGGTAATATGCTCAGAAAAAAATGTGTACATATTCAAAAACTACAAAATCTGAGATAGTACCTCAGATGCGTAATCCTTTTTATCCAAGACTTACTGATACGGTAATAATCTTCTTCGACGGTGCAATAAGAAAAGACCCAACGCGTTTAACTTGTCAAAAAGCAAACAATAAAATATTAAAAAAACTCTCAGTGTCATCAAATAAACATCCATGTCACCATTAATTTTACCTCACTTTCCGACTTTCCGCTTCTTTTTGACCATCTCTCCCTTTCCTTTATATAAACTCTGTTTACACTCTAAAACTTTTCTCGTTGCTTGCTTCTCTCTAACACCAAACCCCGCACCTTTTTCCCCCCTCTTTTATTCTCCTTACAACATAAAACATCATTAACTCATTCATTAATTCATTAATCACCCTCTAATACAAACAAAGTTTTGATCCATGTTATTTCTTTGTGTTAGATTTGTAATTAAAAAGAATAATTATGATGATTATGACGATGGTGATGAAGAAAAATAATGGTGTTTTCTTGTTTCTTGTATTGGTTTCTGTTTTTTCTTGTGTTTCTGCTGCTTTTGTCAGCCGACATTCTTTTTCCCCTCTCAACTTCATCTTAGGTAATACTAGTACACAACTTAAAACTACTCGTATCTGTTTCTATCATTTGTTTACCTTTTTTTTTTCTACAAGCGGTATTTTAATCAAATGTAAATAAATGATTGAGACTGAAGGACGTGTTTATATTCATTTTGGTTTAATGGGTACTAATGCATTTGTGTTTTGTGATGTGGGTCTTTGGTATTTTATTTTACTTCATATGGGATGCTTTTTGGTGAATGCTGGATAGTTTTAAGGTTTTTGTTTGAAGATTTTGAGTTTTATTGGATGATTAACATCATAGCATAAGAAATTGAGCCTGTGAAAAGCTTATTGTGAGACCCTCTCATATAAGAATCGAAATTTCTTGAGATCATGATATTTCTAGAATTTTTTAATGGTTTTATTTGTATATGGGACCAATTACAATGACATTGGAAAATGAGATTTTTTCTTCCCTTAATTTGGAGACTAAAGATATTTCCTGATTTGGTATTGTATCAGCATAATCACTATTTTTAGGGAAAAATTAGATGTTTAATTAACTAATTAAGGACCCTTTTTTAGTTAGGAAGTTACTGTCAAGAACTATAGGGTAGATTTGATTAGTTCTGTTAATCAAGATTTTACTTTTCTGTTATCTTGTCGAAATACGAGAATTTAATGTTCTTGTAGTTGTAATTTGGTATTGGAAAGCCGGAAAATATGGATTTAAGGACAATGGTTTGGAATTCTGTGATTGATGATGGTTTATGCTGAAAATGTAGGAAATCAGAATTTAGGGCCATTGAAAAATGGGATCTTGGGTCAAGCGGAAGCACCCGGTCCTGCTACTAGTGAGCCAAAGATCCCTCTGATATTGGCTGGTAACCGAACAAGGAGACCGGATATTCTTCGTAAATTTAAGATTTACGATGGTGGTTGGAATATCTCAAATAGGCATTACTGGGCTGTAAGGGCTATTTCCTTATTTCACTTTCGTGTTTTTAATTTAGTACAACTCTTGTCGAAATTATTTGACTTTTTTATGTGATTTCATTCGTTACGTTCTAAGTGAGATTTTGGTAGTGGAATTGGTATCTGTATTGGCATCATAGTTGGTAGGATCTCCCTGAAGTGGTAGCTTTTCACCTGTTTATGCTGAATATTTCTATTAATCGCTGACGCTTTGGTAGTCTACTGATATTGTTTATCGGTTTAGGTGTTGCACTAGGTTCTTGTTTGTTTTCCTTTGTTATCGTGTGTACTCTTATTTTATTGCGACTTGTATTACTTGCTAATTGATGAAGACAATAGGTTTAGGTAACAAGTGTGTATGTGATGACCCATCTGAACTTACTTTTTCTAGTGGGTATGTTATGTGTGCAGCAGTTGCGAAATATATTATGTGAGGAGCATGGGTTTTCTATTATTAAAATTGATGTAGATTTTTGTATTATGTGAATGTTCAAGATTTGGAATGTGCAATTTGCACATGCAAAAAAACTGGTTTTGTAAGATCTAGATCTTTGAATGTTCAATTATACTATGATCTTGACAAAAACTTTTCCTCCCGTAATATCAGCAGATGTCAACTAAGTACTATATTTTCTATTACGGAGTATATTATATTGGAAAAAGACTATTGTCTGGCAAGTCTCCCTAATTATTTAATGGAAGCTAAATTATTCTGACCAGGAAAAAATTACACGTGAGCAATTTAGAAAACCGTGATATGAAGTAATTGATATGATAGTCAAAAAATGGTAGCACAGCCAAAACACGATTTATTGTATGACAATTATGCGGTGATCAATGATGCAGTCTCTACATTACGAGGAACTAGCCCATCTTAGATGATCTACGAACAAAACTTGTTAATGCAAATCTCTATTGATGAAAGTGTTATTGACTGACTTCAAGATTTTATGTATTTTTGTTCATGGTCTGTTATTTTGTTTTTTCTCATGAAAAATTTACAAGCTCATGATACTAGATTTGGCTGATTTTGCATTTTTAATAGTAAACTGTAAGATGTTGAATTGCTATAGATGTTCCACACTCTTGATTTGACTCCTTACTCTGCAGTCTGTTGGATTTACTGGGGCTGCTGGTTTTATAATCTCAGTCCTATGGTTAATCTCTTTTGGCATTGCACTGCTTGTTCACCACTGTTTTGGATGGAAGATAAACTTCGAAGGGAAGAAGTCACTAATATCCCAAATGCTTCGTCCTACATTGGTTATACTCTTTTCATGTGCTGCCGTGTAATAACCTCAACTCTTTCAATATTTTTTGTATGATATCTCATATACTCGTTCGTTTACTCATTTATCTGCTTCCTAACAGGGCGGGTTGTATTCTTTTATCTATCGGCCAACACGAACTTCATAGTGAAGTCTTGCATACACTGAACTATGTTGTAAACCAGTCCGATTTCACTGCTCAGATGTTGAGGAACGTGACTCAGTACTTGTCTCTGGCCGAGTCTGTTGATGTGCCACAATTCAAGCTACCACCAACTGCCATGGAAGACATTGATAACCTGCGTGTACGTCTTAGTTCTGGTGCCGACACATTGACAGAAAAAACTACTGAAAATTCCTCAAAAGTTCGAAAAGTCTTCAATCCTGTGTATGAACTCATCACCTTCTCTATTATTAGTTTATACGCCCTCCATCCCATGTACTATTTTACTCACAATATATGCATTAGTTACAACTTTCTAAAAAACAGAAAGTTAAAATAGTTATTTTGATAAATCAAACGTGAAAGTTTGACATTTTATGTATACATGTATTTTAAGAGTTTAATTGGTCAAGTTTGACTATCAAACTCGAAAGGATATTATAAATGGGGTGGAGCTAGTAATCCTTTTCAAGTCAAGCAATACTGTCCACGTTTCATGTCTTTAATTTTGGGTTAGACTCTGAGTTTATGATTGATGTCCCATTTGATTCTGTTGCAGAATATCAGCGCTAATTGCTGTTGCTTCGTTGATGCTTCTTCTGATTTTTGTTGGTCTAGGTAATGCATTACTGTTGGACTTATTGACTTAGTAATTCCATGCATATTTTGTTAATGGCAAAGGTAACATGGTAACATGGTATTTTGTGTTTTTTCCACAGTACTTTCTCTCCTCAAGTGTCAAAATGCAATTTACATGTAAGTTGTTGCAACTTCAACTTTATTTCCTCCCGTGATTTGACTTTTTTTAGAAGAGATTATCTTGACTTTCTACCGTATTTCAGTATTTGCCGACTCTTCTCTTTCACGGATTCTTCTTGCTAACCTCAGTTTACCCAACTTTCGTGTTTCTGAACAACAGATTCATTTTCAGTGGATGGATTCTTGTAGCAGCTTCATTGATTCTTTGTGGAACCTTTGTGATCTTTAATTCGTAAGTTTAAAGCAACTTTCATCTATTTCTGTCATTTTCTTCAACTTTCATCTATGGGGTTAGGTTGTGTACATCCTGCCCCTTTGCCCCGTTATTTGTAGGAGCCCTTGAAGCACAAGGGTAGTGTTGTAACTAGTAATGTTATCACTGTTTCCGTTCCAAAAATCCTTTTAAGTGAGAGCTGCTATATTTGTAATGCAGTGCGATTTCGGACTCCTGTGTTGCAATGCAAGAATGGGTGGAAAATCCTCAAGCTGAGACAGCTTTAAGCAATATTCTTCCATGTGTTGATGAAAGAGCCACTAATCAAACACTTTATGAGAGTAAAAGAATTGTCAACTTCCTTGTGAACACTGTGAATGCTTTTGTATACACTGCAGCCAATACACAGCGGCCACCAAGTGATCAATTCTACTACAATCAATCTGGACCATTGATGCCACCTCTTTGCTATCCTTTTGGCAATAACATGCAAGATCGTGAGTGTTCGCCTCAGGAGGCGTCTTTCACAAATGCTTCTTTGGTATGTGTACTGAATTCTCTATGCTTCTTTCTTTTTAACTTCTTTATCGTTTCTATACTTTTCGGATGCTTCTCTTCTTTTTTCAAGATCATATAGTTAGGTACTGTTGTTTGAGGACTGTAATGTTTTAAACCTCTATGCTTGTTCCTACGTACAAAAGTTTAGAGAATGCATTCACATCTTGATGCCTTGGAAAGAAAAGAGAAAAAAAACATTTGGAGTTGCGTAGTAATTGATTAGGCAATACTGATATAGTCTTGAGACCATCTTTCTTGTTTGAAGGCAGTTTTGACTTTTGGTGAAGTCGGCTTTTGAATCCAGGTCATGAGTATTACCTTTCAATAGCTATCCTCGGACATGTGCATAGTCTTTACTCTTTAGGTTATGAATGAACATAAGATTGAGTTGTGGGAACCGAAAAGAGGTAGCCTTGTGACTTGGGGGTCACGAGTCCCAACTCCCGAACAAAGGCACTTGAGAGAAGGGATCTCGACTCTTTTCTCTGCCCTTTTTGAGTGGCTTTTTCCACTGGCTTGACCCATTGGTGCAGCCCTTGGTCAAATGTTACTTCTTATCTCTTTCAGGAAAAATAAATTAAATTATTTGAGCCGATACCAGGCAAGCCGACACTCATATTTATCATGTTAAAATCATGAAGTATTTTAACTGGCAGATTTGTGTCATGATCTTGTACAATGTTGTCATGTTGAACCCTAAAACTCTTATTTCGAGAAAACTGAAACATGGGAATTTAAGAAATTTGCCAAAAGCAGCGGATTTTAGAATAAAGTGGTGATTTAGTCATACTGATTACATTCTACCAACTCTGCAGGTATGGGAGAAATACATTTGCATGACATCTGTGGACCAGAAAAATTGCACAACCGTCGGCAGGTTGACCCCAGGAATGTACAGTCAACTGGTTTTGGCAGCAAACGCGAGTTATGCGCTGTTGCATTATACCCCGGCAATGCTTGACCTTCAGAACTGCAATTTCTTACGGGAAACGTTTATGACGATAACCTCCCAATTTTGCCCTCCTTTGGAGCATTACCTTCGAATTGTTGAACTAGGGTTGGGCCTTATCTCAACTGGTATAATGCTCTGCCTCATTCTTTGTTTAGTCTACTCAAACCGCCCCCAAAGGGAGGAAGTGTTTGTGAAATTCCGATCAATAGGAGGCAACGATGAAACTCGAGAGAATGGCCAGGGAAATAAGGAGGCTCATATTAATATGGTCTCTCTAGTAACATCCCCTGCAAGAGTTGCTCCAGATATAGAGAAATGATTCTTTAAACCTCATTTTTTTTTCTTTTACCTATAGTATTTTCACTATACTGTAATGTTGTACCTGTGCTATGGAAACCAAGGTGGCGCAAAGCACCACCTTGAGTCGGAGGGCCGATACGGAGAGGGGTTATTTTGCCCTGTTGTATAATATGTATTAATAGTTGTTAGAAATGAGCAATCAAATGATAGTTTAGTTACCTATGAAGGAGGTAATGTACAATAGTGGTAAGAAATGAGATTTCTAGATATATGGACACGTGAAACTAAACAACTGGTGGTAGTAATCTGATGTATAATCTACTTACTGTACAACTCTAGACTTATGTGACACTTGAAGGGTAATCAAAATACGAGTTCATAAAAAAAAATACGAGTTCTGTTGAGCGTACTACGGTTTCTAGGAAAGCATATTTATGAGAGTATAACTATGCAAGTAGTACCACCATGGCACCATGTGACATTGTGACGGGCCTTGTGTTTTTCTATACTTTTTTTTGGTGTCAAATGAGACGCAATGTCAATACAATATACGAAGTATTTGTTTTTCTAAATTGAACATTGTTCATGTGATATTACTAACAAGTTTATAGCTTTGCATTATCTGATGATTTCTATTAATCTCCTCCCTCAATTTCATGATTGCACCTACACACCTACATACCTAAATTGGTCAATTTGCTAAATGAAATTGATGAACAGATAAACTCCGATAACAAACTAATAAATCCTACTATAACTACTAATAGACCTCGTAACAACCATACTCAATAACGACATACCTCATATATGACAGACTATCTCTAGCCGAACATCATCCGTTACAGTTACAAATCATCTTTTACAAAATTAGCATATGAAAGAACAACCGTTTGTTCAAATGATAAGAGCTCTTAAATCCCAACCGTGAGGTAGAAGGTTCGATTTTTACCCACGTCATAGTGCGCTAATTTGAGGGGGGGGATTAACATGACTTTTCTCATACCTGAATTAAGGACCCGAGTTTGACGCAATACCCTAATCAATATGACTGAGTCAGGATGTTTATTGTTGCAAACTCATCAGTATCCCTAAAAACCTAAACTCAAAAATAAACCAAATCCGAAAAGAATCGAACCAACCCAATTCTTAGACCATCCCCAAGCAAGGTCAATTGTTAGGTCATAACCTTACTTGGTCACACTAATCACCAATTAATAAAAAAATTATGGTGACCTTTGGAGAGAGGAGGTCAATTTGTGGCCTTTGGTGGAGTAAATTGACCAAACTCATGACCTATAGGTGACGATATGTGATTGGTTGACAATATTAATAATTGATAAAAAAATATATATATGAAAAGATGATATAATGTGGAGAGATGTAATTGGTTGGAAAGTGAAAAATGATTGGGTTGATGACCTAGGTCGTGACCTTCTGCTTGGGACTTGGAGGGTGAAAGTAGGTCAAGATAAATAAAGTGGATTAAGAGTAAAACCGGGTCGAGACCTAATTAGCGCAACCTCTACTTAGGAATGGTCTTACAAATTCGAAATAATCAGACCCGAACCTACCTCACTAGCTATTGTGCATGGTTCATGCTTGTTAGTAAAAAAAAAGAAGGGAGACATCAGATCTCCAATCCCTGAACCAGGTGGAGCTGACCACCACCATCTCTTCCTTTTCAGTGTCAACTCATTTTCCACCGCCATCGTTACCATTACGGAAAACTCCGACATGTCTCCAATATTTCGTTTACTTGTTTTGCTTCTCTTTGGAACCATAATCGAGGCTTCATCTTCGTCTTCGTCTTCTTATTCCACAATCGGATCGCGGTCTCTTCTTCGAAAACTCGACGATGGCGGAAATGGCGCCGATTTGCCTGATGTTGTTGTTGAATTGAATGATTCTAATTTCAAGGATGTTTTGAAAGAAACACCTGCTCCTATTGCTATTGTCGAATTCTTCGCTCACTGGTTTGTTTTCCGTTATTCTTCTTCTTTTTCTTCGTTGTTTATGATCTGTTGATTTTGATTCGTCGCGAATTAGATAGTTTTGATTGTATTTTGCTTGGAATTTGAGTTTATTGATGTCGTTATTGCACTACCAATTTACTCTATCCTTTCAAGCGAATTCTATACGCTTGTTCAATATATGTGACGAGTATTTTAATGAAACGTATGTAATTGGCTTGAACGGAGGGAGTAAATGATTTTATTAATGGAAAACTGTAAATGTAATCCATCGAATTTAGAGATATGTATTAACAGATGGATTTTGTTATGGATCATGGAGGATATAGTTGCATAGTGATTTAAGTGAGATTATAATGACTGTAGATGACGGTTTTTATGATCTATTCACTTTGATTCGGCGCGAATTAGATGTGATGGTGATGGCTTCAGTTTTATACAAATTCATCAGGCAAGAACCATGTGATATTGATTTTTTATAGCCAATATACGGCAATAATAAAGAGCGTTTTTCAAGTTTGTTTTGAAATGTGAACAATTGGACACACATTTTGGAGAGAAAGGAAAAGGAAGGAGAAAGAAGGAATGGAAAGCGAGGGTAGGAAAAAGATAAGTTCCTCATTTGGATAATCAATTAACCAAGGAAATGTGAGGCAGGGAGTGAGATAATTTTTCGCATGGGTAATCATGAAGGAATGAGGACATAATGTTTTGTGCTTCTGATTAGTCACTCGTTCCCAAGGCGTGAGAAAAGGCTTATTGACTATCTGAAGTTCGTTCCTTTGTGCCCCCTTTACTGGTCAGGAAAGCTCAGAAGGTCCGAAGATTCATTTCAAAAAATAGGAATGCCAGAGCCAATCCAAATAAGGATAAAAGGATGAAACATCCAACTTTAAGATGTTTGATTCTAATGTCAAATAGGAAGACACTAGCCCAGTAGCGATCATAGAATTTAAAAAGACGGAATTTTTTAAAGCTGAACTAGTTCTGTAAGGCGGTTTTGTTAACGACTATATAAAATCTTCTGAAAATTTTATATTGCTCATTTGGTTGCATTGGTTACTAAGACAATGTAGCAATGAGACGGTGGCATACAAGAACTTATGCAACTAATTCTCTACATTTATTGTATATATGTATGTATTGGGGCTTCCTTTTGTTATTTGGTCTTCGAAGAGCTTGTTTGTCATAACGTGACTCGGAATAGTGCAGAAAATACATCATTTTGTGTTCTTATTTGCCTCCTCCCCTTCACCCAAATCGGTGCATATTGCATGGCAGGTAGTGCAACTACCCTTATTTTTGGAGAAGGCTATGGTGACTTAAAAGGTTTAAGATGCCATAGCTACTATTCTTCATGTAATTGGTTTTATGCCAAGAAGACTCTTGTACTCTGATTCTCTTCTAATTAACACTATTATTTCTCTTAGAAAGCATATTCTTTGTGTAATTTTCTTGTATAAGTAGTTTGTTTGACACCTTAACAGTGATTGCACTGATTCTCAAACGCTGATTTTTATGTGACAGGTGCCCGGCATGCCGCAACTATAAGGTACTTTCAACTGTCCAGTTGTGTTTTTTAATTGTATTTTCTACTCGAGCTCATAAGCTTCTGGTATTTCCTTGAGCATGAATAATTGTTGGTCACTGCAAAATCTTCTTGTGCAGCCTCATTATGAAAAGGTTGCCAGGATTTTTAATGGGCCGAATGCATCACATCCTGGATTAATTTTCATGGCTAGGGTAGATTGTGCATCAAAGGTATGGTTCTTGACAATCATGAATCTCTTGATACTTTGGCCTTGATAATGTGCCGACTCATTTCTGTAATGATCTGACCTTGTACTGAACCTATGAAACTATATTTGACTTTTACATTTTATTTTCTGCAACTTTTTTGGTTATGGGACGTGCTAAAGCTTGGAAGCACATAATCATGGACTCGTGGAGCCAGTTTTTCTTTTATTAATTGTGTACTTGTCCATTTTCTATTTTCTTTATCAACAAAGCAACACCTTAACCGGTGCGCCAAGGCTCCCCTTTATTGTCTCTGTTTGAGGAGGGATTACAACTTTACTATCCTTGGTAAACGAAAAAGTACAATTTTTGAAGTAATCTTAACTTGTTTGCATAATTGCATGCTCACACATCCCGATAATTGTAACCATATGAAACGTCATTATGGATGGCAGTTGAAGTATGGGAACTGGAACTTTTTATTTTTCTGTAGTTAAGCAGTTTCTAGATGAAAAGCTTGTTTTAGTGATCTTCCCAACTCCTACCTTTTTTTGTCAGCGCAGATAAACACTAAACTTTGTGATAGGTTTTCAGTCGACCGGTATCCCATGCTTTTCTGGGGTAGGCCTAGTAATTTTACATCAATTAATAAGTGGGATGGAAAAGATGGTGAAATAGTGTCGATCAAGAATGGACACACAGCTGAACGATTGCTTGAATGGATAAATAAGAAAATGAACAGGTACCTTTTATTAAATTTATTGCATGTGGTTACTAATTAGCATATTAGGATTGTTATTGTTCACAATAATAATTTAAGAGAAAGAGGTCAAAAGATAGGCCTTTGAGTTTGTGTTCCACTGTACTAGGCTTTGCTTTGTTAATAATTGGTAATAGTGAGTAGCATATGGTGTGTCCTAGGTTTCTGGTGTCCAGGATAGCTCTTGTTTGTGTTGTATGCATGAATGGTTCTAGTAATAATTTATATTTGTATTCTCATTTTTGTATACTCTGGTAGTGTAAATCTTTTTTTGCTATGGGCTTAATTGGAACAGTGGGTCTTGATGCATTTCAGATTGTTTTATGTTCCTTAAAAGTTGGTTTTCTAGAGTTAAGGTAGGTTTTGCTATTACTCCCTCCATATTTTCCATTTAGCCCCATTATTCAAAATTTTCCCCCGACAAAAACCAGGTAATGTGGCCAAATAAGAGATGAAGGGATTATAATTCTTTGGCTCTAAACATTAGTGGCCTTTATTTTAATCTTTATTGTCATTTTTAGGCCTCACTCCTTGGGAATACTTTAGTTAATTTTCAATTATAGCGTATTGGCATGTACTCTTGAGTTCTGGAGTCTCCTTGTTTACTCTTGTGAGATTTTCTGATCTTCTGAATGAGTTGATTTTCTTTATCTCCGTTATTGGAGACTCATTAATCTTTGGTTTTAGATTAGGATGGAATAAAGCAGAATGGGTCATTTAATTGGCTGTACTTTTTATTGTGAAGTAGCAGGCTAGCAGCCATTGGATGCAATTCTCAATGAAAATTTCAGTTTGGGTCATTTGGAAACAATCTCCTTGTGTTGCTAACATAGGGAGTAAGGCTGCGTGCACGTACCCCCTCCTAACCCCACAATTTGAATGCTGCTGCTGCTGTTGTTGTCGTCATCTTCTGTTATAGCAGAGTTAGCATAAGAATGAAAATGATTAGTTGAAATTTTTGTAAAGCGGTTTGTTATTTTACGTGAAATTCATCCTGGTGAAATGAACTAGTCAAGTGAATGTGCTGTTTCTGGCAATATAGTTTAACCTTTGATGTGAGTTACTGTCAAAATGTACAACCTACTGCCTTGTTCCTAAAGTGAACACGAACATCTCCATTCAAAGGCATTAGATCTGCCTTGTTCTCAAAATGACCTTTTACGTTGGAGCATGAATTATTGATGTTGGGATGGAGATGTTCAGTTTTTAATTTCGATTTCTGTCACATGGTTGAACTCTGCCTTGTTCCTAAAATATGTTTACTTAATTAATGTTCTCGATTATTTATAGTTCATATGGCTTTGAGGACAAGAAGTATGAACACGAACATCTCCAATCAAAAGCATTCGATCTTGAACAGGTACTTTCATAGCTCTTAGTGAAGCCACAAAAGTTTATAATTAAGTTTCCGGTGTCCTGTGATAGCTGATTGTTTCCATCATGCATGCCAAATGTAAGATTACGCAAGCAATATATGATGTTGAGGAAGCGACTACTTTGGCCTTCGACATTATTTTGCGACACAAGGTATTTCATGTCTTGATTTGCATATTTTTCTTGATTTTCTGAAACTTGTGCTGATTAAACATATACATTTGGTGTGATATAGATGATAAAACAGGGGACCAAGGGGTCACTTTTAAGATTTCTTCAGCTTATGGTGGCTCATCATCCATCTAGGCGGTATGCATTTTCTCACTTAAAAGTGTTTCATGTCTAATGTACTACATTGGCCTCTAAATGAATGCTCAGTTTTTCTTTTATATAGGATTTTTGGGAATTGGCTGAATGTTATTTCACTTGTTTTGCTCCCCTTCCTCTCCCTCGATTATTTCCCTCCCATTTTTTTTGTCTAGTTTCTTCTTGTCTAATTGTTTTGGACTTAGCCTCGCTGTTTTCCTTTGGCATTAGATGTCGTAAAGGATCTGCTGAGATACTTGTGAACTTTGATGACCTGTATCCGTTGGAGTTTGAGTCAGAAATTCAAGAAAGAGGCCTCTCTGAAAATGCAACATCTATTCTTGGGACCATCCAGATTTGTGGAAAAGATGTTCCTCGTGGATATTGGGTAAGTGCTATCTCTTCAGATAATTTCTTGTTTAAAATTTCGTATACCCTGTGAAAACTATGAGAAGGAGATGTATGAAAAAGAGATACTGTATTTGTTATCCTTGTGGTGAATTTCTTACAGTGCCTCATAACTCATTCTCAATGTTGTCATAAACCCTGAATAGCTGGCAACTGGGCATCATATCTTATGGTTGTAAGATTCTTTAAATCTTTTTCCTTTTGATCACTGATCAGGCATTCAGGTGCTACTGAGTACTGAGTGTGGGCTTTTGCTGTTTTCTACTTGAATTACTAGGCCGCAGTCTTGTTCAACGTTATTTAATCACAGTCTTTCTAGTTCAGCTTAGGTGCAGAGAGAATGAGAGATGGTGTTATTAGTGGGCCATGGTATGAAAATGCGATAGTTGGTTTCTGTCGAGGTCTCTTGTTCTAGTTACAACAGCTTGTGTCCTCATGCTACTTCATTGCTTTTTTTTTTATCTAATACCATACCTTTTTCTATAACCATTACTGCTAATTTAGTCTCTAACCTGTAGTAGAAAATCAATTGTGCTCTTCCGTAATATTAGATCATAATTTCTTCTTTTATGGACTTGTATCTTAGGTTTTCATTTGCAAATCTTTGGTGCCACAGTGGTCTCTGACCGGGAACAGTGCAACTCTCTACTAGATGTAAAATATCTGGTGGTGTAGAAACCAATTTCAAAGTGTTGGGGTAATCATTAGACAAGTCAGATGGCTTGTGATCTTGGGACTATTAAAGGAACCTATCCTTTGCGTTAAATCGAGAATGTTTGGGTAGTTCTGTTCAATAAGTAGATTTATTCCTGTATCTTTCTTTGACTGAGAGTTCAGACGTCCGACTTTGCCTCATTAGTCAAGCTGACTTCCTATTTACTAGCTTGTGCTCCTCATAAACACCGTGTCATAGCCTATGTGTATACCTGTATTGGTTTGGAATGCTATTAGTTTACCAAGAGAGGTTTTCCTACCATTCATTGTTTAACTGGTAGCCTATTCTGTTGACCTGCTTAGATTTTCTCTGGGTAGTGGTGCATATTGTCATCTTACGCTTCAAAAGGGTCTTTATTATCGACCAATATGTGGCTATTAACTGACCGATATTTTTGAGAAAAGTGATTTGTTTTTTTTTTTTTACTTATTCTGGATGGCTTGTGAGTTAAATTGTTCTTCATCTGATAGAAGACATGTGCTTTGGTCTTAAATTGCCATGTCTCTAGGATAGGACATACATATGCTTAGTCTTTGAAAATGCACAGTGAATTTCATTACGCATTTTCTAAAATGCTTCTATCTAACTGCATTTGAAGTGATCAGTTTGAGCGAATTAAGCCACTATAACCCCCACTTCCTCTAGATGATTAATTAAAATGATTGTGCTGATCAGGGATATTGTTTATTTTCCATTGCAGATGTTCTGCCGGGGAAGTAATAATGATACAAGAGGCTTCAGGTAACTAAAGATAGTCTTCAGTTCTTGATTTAGTTCTGTAACTGGAAAGTGTTTAAACTGTTATCTAATGCATTTTCTGAAGCGTCAAACTAATAGATCATGGACCTCTCTGTTGGTTCGTCTTGCATTTGTACTTGACAACATGCTATGTTACGGTAGTAGCTCTTAGCTGTGGACCTGTGGTTCCTAGAAAGCAGTAGCATAATTGTTAAATATACACTGCTGATCTGATTGCCTATCAATATGGCTTTTCCAGACAATTTAGAGGTCATGAAATAGAGGTCGTGTGGACTGGTGGTGGGGGAGGTCGTGTGGGTGTGGCGTTCTTGGGGGATGCCATGGTTGGAATGGCAATGGTTGGGGAAATGGCGCTGCTGAGCATTTCTTTTTTGGTCATAATGCATGCCTTCTAAAACAATGTGCAAAAAAGAAATGGGAACCTCAGCTACCTCACTCCATTGTTGTGGGAGTATTTATTAGGGAGTTGGTTATTGAAAACATAATTGCTAGAACCTAACGGTATTTTTTAGCAGTTTTGTCATTTGCCTTTTCAGTACTCTGTATCTACTTGTAAGATACATGAGTATTATTAGTACTTTATTATGAACTGTTATACTGGCGCCTGTTTGGTAAATTGTAATGAAGGTTTGTTTTCTCTGCAGTTGTGGATTATGGATTCTGTTGCACTCGCTTTCTGTGAGGATTGAGGATGGAGAGAGTCACGTTGCCTTCACAGCTACATGTGATTTCATTCACAATTTCTTCATTTGTGAGGAATGCCGACAACATTTCTTTGATATGTGCTCTAGGTTAAGCTTCAATCTGGACCTAAACTCCAAGTTTATTTCATCTTCAGAAGGGTTTATTGACCATCTTATTCTACTTTCAGGGTGTCTATTCCTTTCAACAGAACTCAAGATTTCGCCCTTTGGTTATGGGATGCGCATAATTCGGTCAATGAAAGACTCCTCAAGGAAGAAGTTACCCTAGGAACTGCTGACCCCAAGTACCCGAAGACAATTTGGCCTCCGGAGCAGCTTTGTCCTGCTTGTTATCTCTCTAGTCCGGCAAAAGAGGTCACAAATCACATTAAATGGAACAAGGACGAGGTGTTCAAGTTCTTGGTTAGATATTATGGGATAAAGTTGCCATCTCTATACAAGAATAAAGGACTCCTCAGGGAGGAGTCGTCTCAACATTCGCATTCTGAAGAACCGGTGGCGACATCAAATCCTGTTGTTGTGCCTATTGGAGCAGCTTTGGCCATTGCTGTTGCTAGTTGTGCTTTTGGTGCACTTGCTTGTGTTTGGCGTTCACGGCAGAAGAGCCGAAAGTATAGACATCTACACTCTTTAAAGAACATATGACTTTTTAGGAGGGTAATGAGCTCTTTTTAAGATAATTGTCAGAGTCTAATCATAAAAAAGAACTAAAAACATTATATACCAGTGTCTCAACTCTGAAGGGCTTCGCAAATGGCGGGTAGGATGTTTGCTGCCTTACCCCTATGTTAACAACATGGAGAGGTTTTTTCGCTTTGTTAGGATACTTATCGAAGTTGCTTCAAGCATTGCATCGAATAATTGTTACGCCCTTACTTCACAATAAAAATAATTAAAAAAAAACTCTACATTGTTATCCAGAGGGAAAAGAACCAAGTTATCTGGGGTAGCTGCCTTGTGCATGTCTTTTTTTTTTTTTTTTTTTTTTTTTTTTTTTTTTTTTTACGGAGTATTGTTTATGGGAGTTAATGTTGTGTATTTCATCATTGTCAGGCCAAGGAGGAGCTGGAACTGAGACCACAAGACAAGATTATGGAGCACATGTTCCTGAGACAACTGGAATTGGGTATGCGCTTTTCCGGCCTACAAATGTACCAATAGTCGACACAATAGTTCTCACACCATGTACACTGTACAGAGCATTTGATTAAAACGCGGCTTCTACACAAACCTGGTTTTGTAGCGAAATAGTCACACTCACTACTAGTTCTTTTGTTAATTACTTCTGTACTTCGCAATGGGGTAAAGCTGGTTGATTACAGCCGATATTGTTAATTACTCGTACTTCTGTGCTTCGCATTGTAGTGAAACAGTCGAAAACTATCATATTCTTCCATGGAACCAATGAAAACCCACCCACTGTCATTATTTCTGGGTAGCAGACACCGTCTGTCACCAACTCACCATTCCCCAATTGTAACTCAAAAGGTCCGAGCTAAGGCTCCGTTTCTTCAATGAAGTTCAGATCTATTGTTGCTTTTTTTTTTTTTTTTTTTTTTTTTTTTTTTTTTTTTTTTAACGAGTTGTTATGAGGTCGGTTTTGAGAACAATTACTTTTGGCCAATGGTTACAACTTACAATTCGAGACTAGTAAGGTCTCTGAACTGCTGGGTTCATGATTTTTTTTCTTTTTTCGATAATGCAATTTTTTTTTTTTTGACAGTAGGAGAAAGACGTAACAAACTACACACTGTCTCGATAATGCAATTTGATTCGTGGTCTATGCTGAATTGTTCTCATCGCCTCCAATTTCATAATAGTTCATTTTTTTGCATACGTTGCTTGCTAGCTTGCTAAATCTTTATCGTTCACTACTACATAACTACGTCGTATCCCAAATCAATCGCAGTAGCTGATAACACGACCAGTCTCCTTGATTTATAAGACAGTAAACTCTCTCCTTCATAATCAATGTGGAGCGCTCACATGTAACATCTAGATAAGCCAGAGCTTACTTTTCACGTTTTCTCAAACATTAGTCGAAGAAAACCTCGATATATCATGTAAAACTTCGGAAATTTTGATTACTAATATATTACTTGTAAAGTCGGTACATCAACCCAGTAAGAATGTCCCAGAATTATTTCTTTGAAAATGTCATAAACAATTACATATATAATTCTGAAAAGTCACTAACACTATAAACTACTCCAATTAAGAAAGTTTTATACTAACAACTAATTAATTAAGTAAAGCAGCTTGCAATATAAAGCAAGTCTTAAAAGTAACCTACGATGTAGACACCCCATCTAACTATTTTGATAATCAGCAAATCTCATTTCAGACGATTGGTATCCGTCTCAAGTTAACACGTATAAAATATGACCATTTTACGATAAAAAAATTACCACCAGTTTAATATTAGAAGGTGACCGTTTTAGTAACAGAGCAACTTTTTATCATAAATGATTATTTTTTATTATAATACGGTAACATTTTTCTCGTTTAAGCTAAGACGATCTGAAACGAGAATTTGTGATAGAGAAATTACAACCGAAATTCCAATTTGATGGCCGACCCTTAACTCTTAACATATAAATATAGTTACTCTAAAATTCGTTACCCGTTACGGCCTGCAAGAAAGATTCTCTATTAATTCAGACTTTTTCATAAATTCTATTTTAAATTACTCCGTACAATTCAAAGTGTAATAAGTCTTGCTAAAAAAACTCTACTTCCTTTTGTATATACCAAAATTACGAACAAGTATACAGTTTTGTATCGTTTCAATTTTATCAGATGGAAAACTCGATGGAGGAGTCGGGATGCGAGACCGTGGGTTCGAGGGAGGAAAGTGGATGGACGCAGTATATAGATGGATTTTCAGAGTATAACAAGCAATTGCAGCGAGAGGGATCATCGGGTTATGCTATAAGTGAGTCGATGGTGTCGGACGCGGGTTCGAGCCCTGAATGGAAACAAAAGTTGTTGAATGGTTTGCCAAAGTTTCCAAAGAGATTGAATTTTAAGAGTAAGAGGACACAAGAGATTTCTGGTGATGATTCTTTGGAAGATACTGCTTCTTCTCCTGTTCATAGTCCTAAGGTTTGTGTTTCCTTTCGGGTTTTGGTTTCCGACTGTCTTATTAGTTACTCCGTATTAGCTATGGAATTCCCCGGTTGCGCCTTATCACTTCCCTGTTTTACCCCGTTGAATTTATTGATTTATATTACCATTTATTCGTACCATGTAACTTCGATTCTGGTTAGACCACGACTTTGTCCAATTTATAGATCATATATTACCGTTAAATGTTTGACATGGTGCTCTTGTATAATTTGTCAACAATGAAACTCTAATAACTTTATAACTCTCGTGAACAATTACATAAATTCTTATGTAAAACGGTTTTTTTACACGAGTATTATTGTAAAATCAGGTGATATTTTACTTAAATAACCGTTTTAAAAATAACTTTCATTCACTACTATGTTTTATAATAAGATCATCATCATCTTTTGTGGCTGGTTTACAATATTTTATCATAAAACCGTCTTACAGGAAACTTACCCGAAGATTATAGTGTAATTAATCAACAATTAAATTGTTAAGTTTTTGTAGTGAATTGTTCAAACATACAAATTTATTTAAATTGCAATTAAACATGGAGATGTTACACTATGTTTCATGTATGTTTTTGGTACAGATAACAATGAATTTCAAGAGCATGAATTTAAACTCAAGACAATCGAGTGATGATCATGATTATCATATGGTAAGTGTTTTGCTTGTTTATCTTTTCCTCTTTTTACCTTAAAAATTTGTCCTCGCATATTTATGGGTCATGAATAGTTCAATCGGTCTGAATGAGAGGGAGTATAATATATATGATCTCGAGTCTAGACCACAAATGGCGATGACAAAGCCAAATTAGTTATTAGCTCCGCGAGTAAAAGTGCTAAGATGGTGATATTGAAATTGAACGACAATTGATACTTAAGGAGTTAAGGTTGGTTATGTAAGTAATTTCGTTAAATTTGAGTGAATTCGATCATTTATTCATGTGTTCTTTTATCATAATACTCTGTAATATACAGAATTACAGAGTAAAATTAGCTAATCAGAATGTATTTATTTTTTCGTAAGTAACTAAACCGCCCACAACCGTCGTAAATAATTTGCAAATGTTATAAGGAATTCCATGTTATAATTGCAAATCAATTTTTTTTGTCATAATCTACAATTATAACAATTTATGGAGTATATCCATTTTTAATGATATATTGATTGATATGCGTATAACTAACTAACTTGTGACTTTGGACACATAAACTAAAGGTTGATGGTGATATCTCAACTGACGAGCATAGCAAGTACAACAACTATATAAATCGACGACAAGAAGCGGGCATTAATGTCGAGTTTACGGAGCTGAGGAAGAAGGGTTTATGCTTGGTACCTATTGCCATGGTGACTAATAACCTCGACTAATTTGATTTACTTTGCGGTCTTCCCATATATTGATTACTTATAAATAAGTAAATTACGACAACATACATGTAAATAAATTATATATTACCTTATGTAAATTACTAGTCCCTATCAGTTGAATTTCATGCATTTGCTGAATATATATAAAACATACATATTTTAATTAAATGTATAGAATTCAACTGAACGGCGGAGAGATTACTTTATAGTTTTTCTGACCCTGCTTCAATAAAAAAAACATATTGTACTCCGTAATTGTTATTGTAATACAAGTAGTACAGAGTACTTTATTATACATTCTATACATACGGAGTATGTCTTTGTACCTATTTGTAAATGAATACTCAATTTCTTCCCTACAACTCTACAAGGATAATGAAAATTTCTCTAATAATTGCATGATTTGGAGGGAAATCTCTTTCTTTCTCATCCTTCCCATTCTCTTCATTTCTTTTTTTTTTGTACTCAAACAAGCGTTATTTTTTTTTTTGGTGCGCACAAAAAATAAATTGCGATAATATTATTGGTGGAAATGATAATGCATCATTGAGAAGGTACATAATATAGACTTTTACACAATGGAAAGAGAGTTGTGTGGGAATTCTCGTATGCATGTACCTATATAAAAGGATAATGCCAAGACTTTACCATCAGATAACGTTATCTCATTTTCCTGTAATTAAAATAAATGGGACAATTGATAAAAATATCAAATATTCGAAATTAGTAGAGTTCAACTAGAAAGATTTAACTTCTTAGTCCTATAGTGTTTAGCTTAATTAACTTTTTGGTCCCCTAACGTAGTTCACCTTTGTTTGTAGAAGAAATTAAGGATAGAAAATACAAGAATTTTAATTTTAAAGGCTTATAACTTCATTGACTTATGAGAAAAGTCCAGCTTAAACAAGACTCTCTTTCTGAGGCCCTTTATTTTGTTGGGCCGGACAAGTTTTGTGAACAAATATGAATGGGCCGGCCATGTTTTGCGCGGATACTCGGCCATGTTTTGCGCGGATACTCGGCCTTTCACTACTACAAATCCAGGCAACTACAACGCCCCATTAACAACGAGTATTCACGAAAATCACAATAGACGTTGTAGAATGTATGACGCGAATTTTACTAAAATGAATTACAACGGGTATGGTTATAAAAACCGTTGTTATTAGTTTTAACAACGGGTTACACATACACAACCGTTGTTACTAATGTGGCGCAAAATTGACGCAAAGTTAGTGAAAAGTAATCACAACGGTTGCTTTTGGAACCCGTTGTTAAAACTTCTTTGACAACGGTTGTTGATTTACAACCGTTGTTAAAACTTATTAGACAACGGTTGTTGTTTAATAACCGTTGTCAATACCTTCCATACTATAAACCACACAAACACAAGTCTGCTGCAGCCACAAAACACAAACCTTAATACACAAACACAAACCAAACCAAACCAAACACAAACACAAAACACACACTTTCTCATCGTCTCTTTCTCTCTTTCTCATCGTCGCTTTATCTTCTCGCCGTCACTTTGTTGATTTCATCGTCTCTTTACGTACGTTACGTAATTATCGGTTTGTTTCATCGTCATTATTTTATTTTTCTAATTATTTCATTTCCATGTATGTGTTTTTATCGACCATTAGGTTCCGTTCAAAGATCTCGCTATATCGTCATATAGCCGCAATTTCTTCCGCTCCGTCAAGCCATCTTCTTTGGCGTCCTTCAAGATGGGATCGAGCATCCGCAAGGTAGCTCTTGAAACTTTCCTCAATATGGAGCAACCGGCTGATGAAACTGTTGTTGTTCTCGATCATAGTAAGAGTCTTAAGGATGATATCATTCATTTTGTTGGAGTTTGGAGTTTGTTTTGAAAGATTAAGGAGGGTTAATTTATTTGGAGTTTGTTTTAGCAGTTAGGGTTTGGAGAATATATTGAGATAATGGAAATGCATGTTAGTTGAGATAATGCAATGTATTTATACTAAGCAATGTGTGGGTTGAGTTGTTTTTTAATTAATATATATGTTAGGAAGTTGTGCCATAATCATCATCATATCTGGATCTTGATTACTGACTGATCTATGGAGTTCAAAAAATGGAAGCAAATCAAACAAGCATAACTCAACACTTTCAAAATGATCATTTCATTTAATTTTAAACCAAATACATTACAAAGAATTATCGAAAATCAAAAGATGTATAATAAGCCTTTTAACAACCCCTTGGTTAAGCGTAAAAAGCGCTTCTCAACCTGCCACCAATCACGCCACTCTGGTATACCGCTAACTTCCGGGTCATTGGCTTCATATTTTGCAATAACAGATTGAATATATGCAAAGACACGACTTGCATGTGGAGATAAGGTTGGAAGAGTACAACTCAACATATCTCTCGGGTCGCACCAAGTTGCGAGTAACAGGCCGACGAGGGTATGAAGATGATGATGATGATGAGGCTTTGTTGACAAGCCGGACTGCTTCACGCCTCTTAATCCAATAATTCCGTTGATGTTCAAGGGATGCTTTGATTAATGGGTGTTGATCGGCGGAAAGCCCGGCGAGAACCTTCCCATCATCTTCAATCGTTTGTGTAAGCCATTCTTCGTTGTTGATAAAATTAGGGTTCATTGCCATGTTGTTTCAAATTTTTGTAATGTTGATGAAATATTGTGATTTGATTAATGAATGTTAGTAAAGGATGCTTTAATATTTATAGTCACATTTATAAGTTTTTTCAAAACCGTTGGTAATTAATTTAAGGGATATTCTGCATGCATCGGAATTATAACGGGCCGTAATTATTGCATCTAGTAATATTTAATTTAATATTTATTTTATTTTTTAAGAACAAACAACAACGGTTATTTATTAAAAAACCGTTGTCTTTAGTTATAACAACGGTTTTGTATATTACAACCGTTGTTATAACTTTTCCTCCAAAATTGAGTCACACTTTCCACAACGGGTTTTTATACTTAAAACCGTTGTTAATAGTTTTAACAACGGGTTCCTTAAGAAAACCAACCGTTGTTAAAACCTTTTACAACGGACGCTTTAACAACGTCCGCTTTTTTATATAACAACGGTTTTCAACCGTTGTTATAGCCTGTATCTGTAGTAGTGTTTTTTTTGGATGACAAGGGGATCCACATGGACCTGGCAAACATATCAACCGGGTCGAATCAATTTCGGTTTGCTGACTTCAAACCGGATTCCGGTCGAGTCGGGTTATTTAGGTTCGGGACAACTATTATCAAGTTATTATTGGGTTGAGTTATAGAAGGTCGGGTCAATTCAGGTTACGGATCAACTAGTGTCTAGAGTTTGAGTGTCGGGTCTGGTAAGTTTTGTCAGGTCTACACATGACCACAATCGCTATTTTTCGGAAGCACTTGGTAAATCCCCAGCGAGCAGTGACGGAGCCAGGATTTATAATTATGGGTGAAAAATCTCAGCATAGTCAAACAAGTAATGGCATAACGAAACTTAAAAAAATTCCGTCCCTAGTCCCACCAAGTACACCAGGCATCACCCGAGAATGACATACTTAAAGCCTATAAGCCATATTCTTGGGCCTTTATAATTAAGGAGAATGATATATACAGCTTTAAGGTCCCAAAAAAGGAAAGAAAAGCTTAAAACATGTATTAATTACATCAATTTACGCATAATTCTGTCATAAATACCTAATTTAATTCCATTTTAGGTATATATTTAGTTCTTAAATAGAGAACTAAGGGCTATAATTAAATCAAATTTTAAGAATTTTTTGAACTTGCTAATCAACGGCCGCGCCTACTCACGGTCGATACCTCTAAAAACAAGCATAGAGCCAAATTCTACAAAATAAATCCAGATACAAGTCGCAAACACAGCTTTAAACTTTTTAGACAAGTTCAGTTGTCACATTCATTCGTTCAATTGATACTTGTGTGTTATTATTAGCTGTACTTATACTTTGTTAAAAGGACGCATACCGGAATATCACACCAAACAAGATTAAGAAGAACGCGAGTTTTGTGGTTGCGTTTTAAAATCTCGAATTTGCTTTTATTTTGTCTACCTATCTGCTTGACTCAATAATATACGGATTTGCATGCACAAGATAATAAAGCACGATTAATGTTGCACCAAATTTTAATATATTTAATTATTAAGATAAAGTTTGCTATTTAAAGAGGTGGACATTTGGAATTATAGAAAGTGAGGATTCTTATTTGATAAGTTCCGTTATCGGGCCTGAGCCGCACCCGTATGGAGGAGAGAGAGTCCGGCTTATAAGTCCAAGGAGGTTCCATCCCAAAACAAATTGACAATGGGTGGAGTAACTCCTTGCCCTCTTTTTCCAATGTGGGATACTCACATGTTTCATGCCCAGGTCTTTGTTTTAGTTTCTTCGACCATGCGCTCTGATACCCCATGATAAGTTCCGTTATCGGGCCTAGGCCGCACCCGTATGGAGGAGAGAGAGTCCGGCTTATAAGTCCAAGGAGGTTCCATTCCAAAACCAATTGGCAATGGGTGGAGTAACTCCTTGGTTTATATGATAGACAACTATCTCCTCTTTTTCCAATATGGGATACTCACATGTGCCTTTATCATGGGTGAGCTGTATCTTGACATTATTTCTTAGGGTGAGATAATTATATGTATGGTGGATTAACGGCTGAGATAATCAGGTATAAAATTATTGAATAGTGATTATCGGTTTAGGTTAAATGATTTTCTTACATGTGTCGGAATCACAAAAAATCACGAACCGGAATTAAAATTTTGGACCGGATCGCTTGGATCGGAATTTGTGTTTATACATCCACTTTTTCAAAATTCGGTCCAAAAAACCGGTCCTACAGACCTGATTAAATAGGCCTAAAATGTTTTTTTTAAAATAATATTTTAAGAAAAAATTTCAAGTAACAATAATTCCGATTTTTCCAGTCTGGACCGGAAAAAACATGGGCCGGACCAGAACGAAATTATAATCTGATTTCGAGTCCGATAGATTCCGGTTTCTGGACCGAATTTTGCACACCCCCTACGTGCAAGCCATAGAAAGAGGTAGTAATGTAGTGCGGAGTTATGTAGTAAGACAAGATCAAGTTGGTATGCATGTTATAGTAGGTTGTCTTTTTGAGATCCTTATTCAGTAAGGTGTGTGTGCCATCTTTTATAGGAATGTACAAGATGACCACAGAATTTTAACAATTTAAGCACAGAATTTTCTAGTGACAACCTGTTAGTTTGTGAACTTGGCTCAGAATAATAAGTGTTGATGAGATTGTGCAATTTATGGAATTAGGAATAGAGAGCATGGCGAAAGCTAGATAGAGGCATAGAGCTAAGGGAGGTCCAAAAGCATTTCCATTCATACCACCGAATCAAGATCATATATATCATCCCAATTCCCATTATTTTTTGGATAATGACATTGGTCCTATCTAGTACGTATATTTACTTGCCATTTTCACACTTTTGACTGTCATACTACGTATGTCTTACGTCCAAAATAGTTAAATTTATTTTGATTTATGATGTAACATGAGTTCATGATGGTAAGTGGTACAAAAATTTCATGCAAAAGTATATACATGCATTTAGTGCCAAAGTTGTACGGCGTAAGGCCCTAGTTTTTTCGGCCAAAAAAAGCTGATATGAATTGAAGTGAAGTGAAGTAAGAAATATTTTCAATAGAACTGAGCTGAACTGAACGGAACTAAAGAAGAGGCCTAGGTAGTTATTGATTGCTTGGAACTAAAGAAGAGGCCTAGGTAGTTTTTTCCGGAACTAAAGAACGGAACTAAGAAATATTTTCAATAGAACTGAGCTGAAATAAAAGAAGTGTAAACATATCACTGGAACGGAGGGAGCATTTTAGCATGTTTAATCTCTCTTATTGGAGATTAAAATCGGGAATCTGTTAATTAATAAGATGTTTTATAAATGCTATATTTATGTGGCGTAATTGCTTTTTAACTTTCATTTTACTTCGTATAATTGAGATTGTCATATTGTCCTTAATTTTATAGTAACCTTTGTTTTGAAAGATACTAATAACAAATTTCAATGAACACGGAGCATATTACAAATTCTTATTCATATCCGTTCTAATTATTTGTTTATGGTCAGTTAAAATGAATAGGGAATTTAAGCACGGAGTAACATAATCATATAATATACCTATAATATATTAATCTTCTAAGTCTTAAGTGACATGGCAGCTCATATTAGAAGCACGGATGATGTGTCAATCAACCATGCATTAGACTATTTTTTTTGGTGCTAATGAGGGGATAAACCCCTTTAACTAATTATTCGCTATTACACGGGGGATAGCCACCCCAAATATGTCCTCCCGTAGGATAGGACGAAGCTCAACTAGAGGATCATCTAAATAGACAGGCGTGTTACTAGCATTCACACCCTTATTTGCTAACAAGTCGGCAGCTCGATTTGCCTCTCGATACGTATGCTCCACTTTGACCATCCATGAGCTATCCCGGATCATTTCTTGACATTTTTGGACTATGAATTTCAAATTATTGCTCAGCAACTGATTCCCTTTGACGATGTCGACACACGGAGAATTGTCCATATCTACCATGCATTAGACTATGATGCTCTTAATTAGGCAATATCATATCATATTGGGGAATTATTTCTTTCCATAATTAATCATTTACTACACCATTTAACATTAACTTCAAATTGGGATAGTAATTACCAAAACTAATACTCCGTATGATGATCATTTGATTTATTTATTGAAAAATATTTGCGTAAAATTAATAACATTTCATGCGCAATTCAACTGTAGAATCATCTTTACAAATGTCATCATAACATAATTATGTTATACTTGAACAATAATTTAGTTTCCAGAAAAATTAACTTAAAAGTAATATAGTTATGTATGAAGTTAAAAAAATAATACGTAGAACGTTTGAACTTCTAATTTTTCCCATAAGAATTTTTATATTTGTAGAATAGTTTGATCTACCAAAGTATAATACTCAAATATGTAGTAGCTTTTAAAAAAAAAAAGATTACAAAAAATAAAATGGACAAAGTGAATAAGAAATGGATTGATAAACCTATCAAACGGCCTAGATCAAATTACGGGTCGGATCGGATACGGGTCAGATCTCGCGTTGGGTCAGGGTCATAACACGGGTCAAATAATAGTTTATGACGTCTTTTATTTTACCATTTTTAAGCCGAAAAATATTAATAATATAGTTATATTAATTAAATTTCGTACTTATATTAAAAGATTATAAAAATAAAATTACTTAAATAAATTATTTTATTATATAATGATATAAAATTTATATTAAATTGATTTTAAAGTTAATTTTTATTTGAAATATTAAAAACATTATTTTTCTATTTATTATTTAAAATAAAATATAAAAATATTAATAATTTAGTAATATTCTTGATTGATCTTTGACCCATTGGGTCGAGTCGAGTTTTGATCGTAAAATAACAGGTCATTTCGGGTTCGGGTTAATTTGGATTGCAGGTCATGATTTACGGGTCATATCATTGACCCTTAAAAACCAGGTGGGTCGGGTTTACGGATCAGACCAAGCTCTAATAGGTTTAAATGGACATAATGCAATAAACACTCCAACATACAATTCTGAGAAGTATTATATTTTAAATAAATTGTAGGGATTTTAATATATTTAATACGGAGTGTTTTCTTAAACTTATAATTATTCATTAAATTTAAATAACAAGTATTGTATTGCGCATATCCAACCATAATTCGTTGTTCTTACTTTCTGATAATTATCTGTATAAAGCATAACTACTAATTTTTGAAATTTATATGAACATGTTCTTTATAAACAAATTAAATTATAATGCCGTGAATTTCACGGGTGTAAAACTAGTTATCTCTAAATAGTGCTAGCCTTTGACAAATGGGTATTTGCATAAAATGGGTGGTTAGAATGGTAATCAGGAGCCACCGTTTGGTTTAGAAAGTGCAATGTGTCCGTTTACGCGAGTTCGAGGATCAAATGTTTGCTTTTTATCCTTTTATACTTTGACTTAATTGCCTCCCTTCGATCTCCTCATTTGTTCCCCGTGTTCTGTGTATATATGACCACATGCTCACGATTTCTCTATTTTTCAACGTGACCAATACTCTCTTCTACAACTCTTTACCATGATTAATATCGAAAAGGAATACAATAATTATTGTGTGAGACGGTTTTATATTTTACGACGGTTGTATATAATAAAAAAGACAACTCATTAATAGAAATAAACCGTTTTACGGTATAATATGAGACACTCTCACTCTGATTTGTGGAATAAATATACACATTGTTTCACTTTAAAATTTCTTATTTAACCTTCAATATAAATTAAAATCTAAACAAATAAAATTTTTATATTTTGAATATATGACCCTGGGTTGATCCCAGTCATGAAACCATTTTATGAACAGTTTGTGTTCCATCAATTGTTATTTTCTTGCTAGCATTTTCATTGACCTCAGGGCTTTATTTCTACTTACTATCAACATCACCCTTAACAGTTAACAATGATAGATACTTTTCAATTTTTTCATATATCACACCTTCAATCTCAAAATAATCTCTTATACAACAACAACATTACCCCAGTGCCTTAATGGCTCCCGCAAATTGCGGGGTAAGGGGGGTCGGATGTACGCAGGGCCGGTTATGAGGGTGTACAACCCGTTCATTTGAACAGGGCCCCCGAATTTTGGGGGCCCAATTTCTGAAAATGCAGTGTTATTAAAACATATAGCAAACAACGCAGTAGAAAGGCATTATATACATATAGCTCAGTTGGTAGTGCTGCTTTCTCTTTGCCAAGGATTTTTGGTTCGACTCCCACTTGCAACATTTTATATTTTTATGTTGTTTTGCTTAATGTGAGGGTAAGACCATGTTAGCAAACATTATTTTTCGTGGAGAATTTTTCACTAATCGAATGATAGGTACTTGCTTTTGTTTTTTTAATAGAAACATAGTAATTGCTGTTTTCTTCTTTTTTAATTTTTTTTTTTATATTATCAGTGTATTATACAAGGTTTTTAATTTACTTAATTAACCAATAAAATATTTATCAGATTGACATTAATAATACAACAAAATTAACATAAATAAAGCCCTCTAGACAACAAATTTCATTATCTACTAAAAGTCACATAAATATAATGCATATCAAATAAAGTTTTTAATAAATGTTACAAGTTTGAAAATATATATTTGATTAGAATATAGTTAGTGATACCAAATTTACGCAAAATTTTATTGTGTAAAGAATTGTTTTATAAGTAGTATAAAATTATTTAGGGCCACTTTTAAAATTTCGCTCAGGGCCTCGAAATTGTCCCAGACGGCCCTGGATGTACGTAGTCTTACCCTTGTGTTAGCAACACAAAGAGGCTGTTTCCGAATGACCCAATATGAAAACTGCGTCGAAAACTGCATCGAATGACCGCTACTTCACAAAAGAAAGAAGCGCAGCCCCTTTAGTGAGCCATATTAATTTGTAAAGGTATGAGTTAAGCTGAGTTGAACTGAACTAAACTGAATTGAATAAAGCTAAGCTGAACTGAAATGAGCTGAAATTAAACCAGAAATAACAGGGTCTGTAGTCCGTATTATTCACTAAAATAAAGACCCTATATAAGCCCATAAAGACACGTGAAAAGGTGGTACCAAATCTCGATATCCCTCAATGATACCCCGTTACTGTCCATATACAGCAGTATCACTACAAAATGACCCGAATGTGAATCTGACTTGGAAGACTTGGGGATTGGGTTGCATATATAAATACCGAAACTAACCAAACTATATGCTCAAGGCTCTACCTATTTCCTTTCTCCACACACATTTTCTTTCTTTACCTCCTTTCCTCTGTTCTCTCAATTTACACCTTTTTCTTGCTAACATACCAAAACAGAGAAAACTAATACAAACACATATACTTCGTACGTAGCATACAAATATAATGGGGATTATCGATCATGTTTTAGAATTCTGCGATTTTACGACGTCAAAGCGTGTAAGACGCCGGCCAATGCAGGTCTCACTTCTAAGCTTTTATGGAGTACCTTCTTTAGCTTCTTTCCTCTTTATTTCAGATTTTTGTGTTTCCAAAAATTAATGGTCATTTGTTTCATAATAGGTATTTCATGTCTAGGAAGCATTTTTTTACGTTCTCATTTCATTTCAATTTATTCTATACATTTGATTAAAATATAACTGTATTTCACAAATGCATGGAAATGGTTCGAATGGACGTAGATTTCAAGTGAATTATTGATAAAACTGCTCTGTTCATGGTAAACAATTTTCTTTATTTCGAAGAAATTAGAATTTTGAGTCGACAAAAACATACTCCCTCTCTCCGTCTCGATTAATAGTTATCTATTGCTTTTGGTACAAAGATTAAGAAAACAAATATGGGTGAATTTGGACCACACAAATCACTCAACCTCATATGCACTGTGCACATGGGAAATGACCCACAAAAATTTAACGAAAATGGAAATAGATAATTATTCACTGATAGTCTGATACACCCCAAAATGGAAATAGATAACTATTGACCAAGACGGAAGGAGTACCATATTTACAAATTACAACTGATCCGTGAATTTACATTTCTGTATTTTGATAGTCAACTAAACACTTTGTTTACAGACGGTCGAGATCAAGGTGAAAATGGACTGTGACGGTTGTGAAAGAAGGGTTCGAAACTCCGTTTCCCATATCAAAGGTAACTCCATGATTTCTACATTTAATTTTATGTACAGAGCTTTAAGAAAAAAAAAATATACTCTGTTCATCTCAGTCACTTGTTTACTGTAAATAAATGATTGGGACAGACGGATTGACGAATAAGAATTCCTAGCTGTGTAACTTATGAGTGACAATTCGTATTTGTAACTACTGAATAAAGAACATGTAAGGCTGAGGTACTTTAAATCTTTTGCACAGCTTTTGCATGTCAAAGCCATGAGTTATTATGCCCTTTTAAAGAAAGTAATAAAGGGACCAGTCGATATATGCTCTTTGAGGATTTAGTACATGTAGTAAAAAAAAAAAACTTTTATAATTAAAATATGATAAAAAATTTGAAAGTTTTAGTTTAAAATTTAGGTATTTTCAAAGGTTACTTTGTTATATCATTGGGGTCGTACACTCGTACCTCTACAATTTTCGATCTTTTATTTTAGTCCCAAATTTCGAATTTTCATTTCGCTATTAAACTAAATTTTACAATGTACAAATAGTAAACAAGATAATATAATATAGTATGAAAATGAATAATTAAATTATTTAGTTGAAAACAAAAAACTAAGATGTTCTCAAAACAAAATGGTTTTACATGTTTCTTTTAAATTTTTAAACATACTGAATATTGAATGTCTTATAACATAGTTATAAAATAATTGTTACCCATCAAAAGATTCTCGAAAATTTCAAATAATAGTGACTATTGATCCAGATGAAAAGAGTATTATTCACTTATTGTAAATTTTATTTTGAGTTGGTTTTGCCTAAGACTATCTTAACTTAAAACTTTTCACAACGTTCTTTTGTTTTCACCTTTATTTTAATCGAATGTAAAAGCTGTTTTTAAGTTAAAACAGTCTTAAATAAGAATAGGTGATTTCATACAAATTGACACACATGCATTTTGTATGATGTATGCAAATCCACAGGAGTGAAGTCAGTGGAAATAAACAGAAAGCAAAGCAAGATTGTTGTAAATGGGCATGTGGAACCAAACAAGGTGTTAAACAAAGTGAAAAAAACAGGTAAAAAAGCAGAGTTTTGGCCATATATACCCTACAATGTTGTATCATACCCTTATGTTTCTCAAGCTTATGACAAAAAAGCTCCTTCTGGTTACGTCAAAAATGCTCCTCAAGCTTTTTCTACCTCTAATTCTACTGAAGAACAATTTACTTCTTTGTTTAGTGATGAAAATCCTAATGCTTGTTCCATTATGTAATTATTTACTTTTACTAATTTTGGGGGATTTTGTACTTCCATTTTGATGTAATCCAATATATAAAAAGTGAGTCACATAATTATTCGGAATATTTTTGTTATGTTGACGAATATATATTACTCTATTTAATTTGTGTAGTCATTTGAACAACAATATGAAATTAAACTTTCTAGATGACTTATTTAGTCGAATTTTTATTTTGTTGTTGAGTTGATATTTGGAGGTACATACTGGTTGATTATAATCGTGGGGCGATAAATTAGGATGAAATTAAGCAAACAGATTTTGTAATCGAAGTAATTATATGATACTCCCTCCTATTCCGAATAACTGTCCCATTTGCCATTTTCGTCTATTCATATAACTGTCCCATTTGCCATATTTGGACATGTTTTTTGACCTTCCTACCCTTGACTCTTTTCTTTATTTACCACCCCAACCACCTCTAAACCATCATATTCAATACTTTTCATTATTTAACTCTTATATTCCTACCCCTATACAATACTTTTCATTATTTTAACTCAATTCCTTAATTTTCGTGCCATTGTCCAAATGGGACAGTTATTCGGAATAGGAGGGAGTATGTAGGGATTGATATTAGATCGACTTGAATGTAAAATTAACATTACTCCGTACGCACGGACATAATGGCGTTCTTAATAGATGGATTTGTAGCATGTTCCATTTTATACTATTTTTATAAATTTTCATTTTGTAAATTTTTCTATATGCAAACAATCTCTTAATTATAAAATAAATATAAAATAATTACTATTTTATTTTCTGAAAAAAAAAAGCATGAATTTTTGTGCAAATTTATAGTTTTAATTTATTGAATGTCTCTGTCATCCAAATTCATAAGCTAAATGCATGTTACGTGCAAAAACATCACTTGAGTATCAGGATAGTATACTCAGAATGAAACGACCAATCGGCTACATTTAGCTCCGTACTTGTGTATAACATGATACTATATAATTAACCTTCCAATAATTGAAGTTCAAGTAGTAAAATTACCATGTATAATACATAACGTATGTATCAAGCAAAAGTTTACTAGACGAAAAGTTAAAATATATTTGAACAGCGACAATAGAATACATGAGAGATTTTTATTCCCTTCTGCCTTCTCCATTTACAATGATCATTGATCGACGAACAAGAATTCTTAGGACAACGACTTTCGACAACACATTGAAAATAACTCGTTCCTTTTACAAAACAAGTCTCAATTTAATTTTCATCTACCCAAGTCTCAACAATAATGCAGTCAAACAAACTTATTTAATGAAATAACGGGAATATTTTTTTAAAAAAGAGAAAAATAAATTCATTGAATTTCAAAAGAGTTCTTAGAAATTATTATTTTAGGGTATAAATCAATCCACGACCCAAAATCGGTGGTAATCAAGCTAAATGTACAAAATAATATTCCATATAAACCACATAATGGTTAAACTTGAGACTTTTGTAGTAAAAAAAAGTCATATTTATAAAACGAACACTATTTTTGAACAACGACAATAGAACAAATAAATGACAAATTTTCTATTCCCTTCTCCATTATAATGATCATTGATGACCAAGAATTCCGAGGACAATGACATACATCAACACACCGAAAATAACTTGTCCATTTAAAAAGAAAAACTCTAAATCAAATTTCAATTACTCAATAATATAGGCAATTAGACTATTTATCGAAATAAAGGGAATATTTCTCTAAAAGGCAAAAAATAAATTCATCGAATTTCAAAAGAAATTTTCGAAATTCTTATGTTAGGGCATAAACCAATCCACGCCGCCAAAATCATATTAATCAACCTAAGTGTACAAAATAAAAGTGAACTCAAATATAAACCACATATTGAGTTAAACTTAGACTTTTTTTTCATAGTAAAAAGCGAGTCATAATATTCTCCATTTACGTTTTCTTTTTGAAATTTTTTTGGGTATCTATAAAAGTGGAATAATTTTTATTTTTTGAGACCACAATACTTTATCTACCAACTTTGGGCCAGCCCAAAAATAACTTTATGTACCAACTTTGTTCAAAATTATGTGTTAAAAAGGAAGCTTTACTCTTTGATGAAGCTTCTAATGTTTGATTCCTAGCTTAACGTCGAAATTAATAGGTTGACTATAGTTTGAAGTTAATAATAGTGATTTTATTCTGATATTCAACCTAGGTTATTTTTTTGACTGATTTGATTTATGTAATTGATGATTGTTGTTAATTGGAATATTGGAAGTGTTTTTTAATATTTTTTCACGGTTGATAATGGAGTTGTACTACATGTCCATGAATAGGTGGTTGAGTTGGTATTTAACTAGGGATCTAGTGTTTAATCTTTTACAATGCACTAATGTTGTACCAAAGAAGTCTTTGCTTAGTGCTTAAGAGAGAGGCATCGCAATTATAAGTTACAAGTTCGAATCCCCCTTATTGTATTGACTTTGTGCCTTATTTGATAACAGAACAAAATAATTGCACCAATATTCTTAATCTTTATGTAGAAAGCTGTGTCGACTTTTAAGAGTACAATGGCAGCCTTGTACTCTTGTATAGTTGTATGGAGTAGAGCTGACCCCGGGGCGAGTTGGGCTCACCTCACCAAGCCCGTATCCGTCCCGTAAATATGGTGTGCCTGGCAGGCCTGGTGCAGAGAGTTGTTACCCGGACCTAACCCCCTGATGGGTTTAAGGCGAGTTGTGAACGAGCGTCATTAATTTTTATATTTTTTCTTATTTTGCCTAAAATGGCGGGCTAAAGGCTGGCCCGGGTTTGAAATATGGGACCCATACCCGGCCCATATATGGAACGGGCCTGGCGGGTCAAGGGGCCGCTAAATGTGACCCTATGTCTAGTACAGAGTATAGACTTTTGCAGTTGTGCACATTACTATTATCACCGGGTGGCTTGGGCTAACTTTTAAACGGCCCTTGCTGTTGGGCCAACTTTTAAACGGCCCATCTGGCTCGTGCTGGCTTGTCCTTGAACTCGTTCGGGCACAAGTCCTCATAATAAGCCCGGCCCGCCTTAAAAGAAAAACAGCGGGTGGGCGTGTGCTCGACCCTACCCTTGAAACGTACTGGTTTAAGGCCTAAGATTCACGGTCTAGTATGGCTCAAATTCGGCCCATGGCTAGGTCTAGTCTCACACAGATGTACAACAATGTAGATTTTTTTTCCTAAATGAGGCAGAGGCCAGTATAATATGTAGGAAGGGAATTTAAACCCGCGATCTATTATCACGATACCTCAGTTTTAACCAATGCGCTAGCTAAAACCTCTTCAGTACAACATAGAGTTGAATAGGTGGTTTAATGGATTGGAGTTTGTTAAGTACTCCGTAGTCCGTACCCAATAGCCGCGTGAACAAGTACTTAAGTTAACAAATTTCTTTTTGCTCTTACGTAAACAACTCTTTGCCAAATTAGTTGAACAATGTTTAGGTACTCGGAACTCCGTACTTAACATTTAGTTCCTGTCTTAATCAACCACCAAAATCCTTCAAGAGTAAATGTTAATTTAGTCAAATCATTTCTAAAAGAGGAGCTCTTGAATAAATTTAAAAATAGGTTATTTTACACGCTTATACTCCATAAATTTGACATTATCCAGTGATGACAGCTCTTCATCTTCTATTCTTGGCCGTCCTCCGACGCAAGTTCAGGGAAAGCACAATAACAAGCAGCATGGTAACAACAAGAAGAAAAGGAAAGGCGGGAAGGGCGGCAATAATGGAAAGCAATCCCCTGTTTCGTCAACAACAGGTTCTGGCGGGTCCTCTCCTGCCTCTTCCCCGGCGGCCACTGCTCCGATTGGCTGGCCGGGTGGTGGTTACGGTGGCTGGCCCTGGGGACACTCCCCATGGGCATACCCTCCATGCCCCTATCCGACATCACCATGGCCTCGTGCTCCTGGACCACGGCCTGCTTTTGTTCCACGGCAGCAGGCATATTCGGCAGAATCTACTCCGTCTCCAACAGATATTGAAGCTGCGATGTACACTCTCGGCATTCATCCACCTGACCCACGTTGGTACATGGATACCGGAGCAACATCTCACATGACGGCGGACGCAGGTAATCTTACGTCTTATGTTAATTCGAGTATCAATAACGGTATTTTAGTCGGAAGTGGCCAGACAATCCCAATTACAGGTTATGGGAATACTAAAATTACTGACCCTAATAAATCTTTTCGCCTTAAAAACGTGCTTCACGTACCCCATCTTGTCAAAAACCTTGTCTCGGTTCGAAAATTTACTAAAGATAATTCCGTCACCGTAGAATTTGACCCTCTTGGTTTTTGTGTGAAGGATTACATGACGGGGACGCGTCTAATGAGGTGTGATAGTCAGGCCGATCTTTATCCAATAAGAACAGCACAGTCGGTCTCCAACCAAGCGTCTTTCACGGCCTTAGCACCTTCTCTTTGGCACGATCGTTTAGGTCATCCCGGCACTCCTGTTTTTGATTCTATTAGGCGTCATAATTTTATTCAGTGTAATGCTATTTCAAAACACTCTGTTTGTTCCTCTTGTTCGGTTGGTAAAGCTGTGAAACTTCCCTTTTCAAGTTCTCATACTAAGACATATTTGCCTTTTGACATTATTCATTGTGATCTTTGGACCTCTCCGGTTCCTAGTTCATCGGGTCACCAATACTATTTGGTTTTTCTTGATGATTTTACACACTTTGTTTGGACTTTTCCATTAGCTAAAAAGTCCCAAGTATACTCAGTTTACGTAAAATTCCGTCAATACATTCACACTCAGTTTGAAAGAGAAATAAAAACGGTACAATGTGATAACGGTAAGGAATTTGACAACGCTCCTCTTTGGGAGTTGTGTGCTAAACACGGTGCAACCTTTCGCCTATCGTGTCCCTACACCTCCTCTCAAAACGGGAAAGCGGAACATAAAATCCGGTCCATTAATAATATTGTTCGTACACTTCTACTTCATGCTTCAGTCCCACCGTCTTTTTGGCATCACTCTCTTAGTATGGCTACTTACTTGTTAAACATCTTACCCAACAAACAATTGAATTATCAAACACCTCTTTCTAAGTTGTATCTCAAACAACCGTCCTACACAAATATACGTGTCTTCGGTTGTCTTTGCTACCCTCTTATTCCCTCCCCTACTCGACATAAACTTCAGCCTAGGTCGACACCATGTGTCTTTCTCGGTTTTCCGGACCATCACCGAGGATATAAATGTTACGACATTAAACACAAGAAAGTTATTCTCAGTCGCCATGTTATTTTTGATGAATCAAGGTTCCCTTTCCGTGATTCACCTCAACATAACACTGCCTATCATTTTCTAGATGATGCCGTCTCTCCATATGTCCTTCGTTATTTGTCCACTGGTGATCAACCAGTCCCTCCCCAAACTGCCACTCTCGGGCCTGACCACCACCATTTTTCGCCTGTTACCCAGCCGCATACTACACCTGCCCAGCCCAGTCCGCCACCTACTCCTCTCTCTCCTGACCAGCCAGCACCTTCGGTGAATATCCCGCCTGACCAGTCCTCACCCAACCCTCCTCCTCATGTTACTAAAGTTGTGACACGAGGTGATCATGGCATCCGAAAGCCTAAGCCTATTTTTGACTTAAACACTACAGTTGCCATTTCACCCATTCCCAAAAATCCCGTGTCCGCCCTTAACGATGTGAATTGGAAGTTGGCCATGGATGACGAATACAATGCTCTTATTAGCAACGGGACGTTGGAACTTGTTCCGCGGCCACCTAATGTGAATGTTATTCGGTCTATGTGGATATTTCGTCATAAGTTTAATGCTAACGGTTCTTTTGAGAGGCATAAGGCCCGTCTTGTAGGTGATGGAAAAACGCAACAGGTTGGTATCGACTGCGGCGAAACTTTTAGCCCAGTGGTCAAACCCGCCTCCATCCGAGTTGTTCTGAGTTTGGCTCTGTCAAATCGATGGTCCATCCATCAATAAGGAATGACTCGGTCCAGGCTTGTATGGTAGGGTCAGCTGATTCTTCCGTATTGTGGCACCAAAGGTTGGGGCACCCTTCCTCACACATTTCTCGTTTTTTACCTTTTATTAATAACAATTCTAGCAAACAATTTAATAGCAAAACTTGTGACGTTTGTCTTCGCGCGAAACAAACGCGCGGACATTTTCATTTAAGCTCGAATAGAGCTGCCTCTATTTTTGATTTAATACATTGCGATCTATGGGGACCATACTCCGAAAATGCATCATGTGGCTCCACTTATTTTTTAACTATCGTCGATGATTTTTCTCGCTCTACATGGGTCTATCTTTTGCGTCACAAAAGTGACACACAACAAACTTTGCTCAATTTTTTTGCTATGACAGAAAGGCAATTTCACAAGAAAATTAAAATTATCCGAAGCGATAACGGTAGCGAATTTCGTTGTCTTACAAAATTTTTTAATCAAAATGGTATACTATTTCAAAATTCTAATGTCGATACGCCTCAACAAAATGGTCGGGTTGAACGCAAACATAGACACATTTTAAACGTCGCCCGCGCTCTTTTATTTCAAGCTAGCTTACCGTTATTTTTTTGGGGTGAATGTGTTCTTAGTGCGGTACACTTAATTAATCGCACGCCAACTCCTCTGCTCGACGGTAAGACACCATATGAGATGCTTTTTAAGAAACCCCCACCTATGGAAAATCTCCGCGTTTTCGGTTGTCTTTGTTATGCTAAGACCTTAAATCGTAGTCGTGACAAATTTGCCTCTAAAAGCCAAAAATGCATTTTTATAGGATACCCATTTGGTAAGAAAGGATGGCGTCTATATAACTTAGACACCGGATCTTACTTTGAGTCTCGGGATGTTGTTTTCATTGAAAATGAATTTCCGTACCAATCTCTTGACATTCACGATGCTGAAACCACCACTTCTTCTTTTCTTAAAGACACTCTTCAACCAATTGATGAGGTTGTCCTTATTCGACAACCCTCACCCACCACTTCACCACCCGAGTCGACCCCCGTCACAACCACGTCCAACACCCCCTCTACCGCCCCTCAACCACCACAAAACGACACCCCCGACAACCCGCCTTTATTAGGCCGTGGCCATCGTCTCAAGATTCCGAATTCCAATCTTAAAGATTTTGTTCAACCAAACCGTCCATCATCTCACGTGCTCGCCGCATCCTCACCGTCCTCAGGTACCAAATTTCCGATTGCTCATTATATAAACTATGCGAAATTTTCCCCTAAACATCAAGCCTTTTTGTCGGCCGTGACTAAACATCACGAGCCTAGTTGTTTTAACGATGCAGTACAGGTACCCGAATGGAAAAAGGCAATGCAACTCGAGCTCGATGCCCTTGAAAAAAATCAAACTTGGACCCTCGAGCCATTGCCATCAAACAAAAAGGCAATAGGCTCCAAATGGGTGTACAAGATTAAATACAACGCTGATGGTACGATCGAACGATACAAAGCTCGCTTGGTCATTATGGGAAATCGTCAAGTTGAAGGGGTCGATTACAATGAAACTTTCGCACCCACAATAAAACTTGTCACGGTTCGCACTCTTCTTGCTATTGCTGCCGCCAAACAATGGACTATCCACCAAATGGACGTTCATAACGCCTTCCTTCATGGTGATCTTAACGAAGAAGTCTACATGAAATTACCACCCGGTCTTCACGCACCTAACGACGGCTTGGTTTGTCGCCTACGAAAGTCTCTCTACGGCCTCCGCCAAGCCCCACGATGCTGGTATGCTAAACTTGCTTCCGCCTTGATTAAATATGGTTTTAAACAATGTCCTTGCGATCACTCTTTATTCTCGATGTCTACCTCTACCACGGAAATCCACGTACTTGTCTACGTCGACGATCTCGTTATTTGTGGAAATAATAACGAGGTCATTACAAAATTCAAGGAATACCTAAGCCAATGCTTCCATATGAAGGATCTCGGTAACCTAAAATATTTTCTTGGTCTCGAAATTGCGAGAAACAGTTCGGGAATTTTTGTGTCACAACGCAAGTACGCACTTGATATACTCACAGAAACAGGGCTCCTAGGGGCACGACCAGCACATATCCCCATGGACCCCAACCATCAATTGTCTCTCTCTACGGCACCTCTCTTACACGACCCACAGCCCTATCGCCGCCTTGTGGGCCGGTTGGTCTACCTATCCATTACTCGACCCGAGCTCATCTACTCCGTCCATATCTTGGCCCAGTTTATGCATGCTCCCACAAAAGATCACTGGAATGCCGCGCTCCAAGTTGTTCGCTACCTTAAAGGATCTCCGGGCCAAGGAATATTACTTCGCTCAGAGTCAAATCTCCATCTCCGGGCATATTGTGACTCGGACTATGCTTCATGTCCAAAGAGCCGACGGTCTCTTTCTGCGTATATTGTCTATCTCGGCACATCGCCCATATCGTGGAAAACAATGAAACAACCAACCGTATCTCTCTCATCCACTGAAGCCGAATATCGCGCCATGGCATACACAACGTGCGAATTAAAATGGCTCAAAGGCTTAATCAATTTTCTTGGAATACCTCACGCCGAGCCTATACAATTACATTGCGACAATCAATCCGCACTTCATATTGCAAGCAACCCGGTCTTTCACGAACGTACTAAGCACATCGAGGTTGATTGTCATTTCATACGGGATGAAATACAAAAAGGCACAATCACTACTAAATATGTGCACACGAAATCACAGCTCGCTGACATCTTCACGAAGGCCCTCGGGCGTATCCCTTTTGACGAGCTACTATCCAAGTTGGGCGTTTCAAAGCTCCACGCTCCAAGTTGGGGGGGGGGGGGTAGAGTCGTTGCCATCTTCCAAGCAAAGGACCGTTGCATATCAAGCTTTGGAGAATGTTGAACGTGTATTATATGATAATTACTTGTGTTTGTAAGGTACATAGCTAACTATTTATATATGCTATACAATTGATATATTTAAGGATTATATACACCAACAGCTATAATATATTGTAAAGGAGGAAATTAGCTTGATTGCCTTGATATGAGCTTGATATGCAACGGTCCTTTGCTTGGAAGATGGCAACGGCTCTATTATTTGTTCAACACATTGGTTTCGTTCATAGTAAGTGTGACCATTCTTTATTCATCTACAAAGATGGTACTAATCTTGCTTATTTGCTCCTATATGTTGATGATATGATCCTTACTGCGTCTTCTGACTCCTTACGGCAAACGATTATGGCTCGGCTTAACTCCGAGTTTGCCATGAAAGATCTTGGCCCGCTAAGTTACTTTCTCGGTATTGCTGTTCGTCGTCATGACCGTGGTCTGTTTTTATCACAATCCAAATATGCTTTGGAAATCCTTGAACGTGCAGGTATGTCCATGTGCAAGCCTTGTTCTACTCCAGTTGACACAAATCCAAAACTGAGTTTGAACTCCAGCCCACCATGCTCAGACCCGCCACTGTATCGACACTTGACAGGCGCCCTTCAATATCTTACACTAACCCGTCCCGACATTGCATATGCCGTTCAACAGGTTTGCCTCTTTATGCATAACCCAATGGAAGTTCATATGAATGCTTTGAAACGAGTATTGCGATATGTGAAGGGTACCCATCATTTTGGTTTATGGCTATATGAGTCTCCTGCCAAGTCTCTTACGTCATACACCGATGCCGACTGGGCCGGGTGTCCCGATACTCGACGTTCCACTAGCGGGTACTGTGTGTTTTTGGGGGACAATTTGGTCTCTTGGGGCTCTAAACGGCAACCTACATTGTCTCGATCCAGCGCCGAGGCCGAGTATAGGGGCGTTGCCAATGTAGTTTCGGAGTCGTGTTGGCTTCGTAATCTTCTTCTTGAATTACATCGCCCACTTCCAAAGGCAACTCTAGTTTACTGTGACAACATTAGTGCTATCTATCTTGCTGGAAATCCCGTCCAACATCAACGTACGAAGCACATTGAGTTGGATATTCATTTTGTTCGCGAAAAGGTTGCTCGTGGTGACGTTCGTGTACATCACGTCTCATCTCGACATCAACTGGCCGATATCTTTACTAAGGGCCTCCCTTCGGTTCTCTTCAACGATTTTCGAAACAGTCTTAACGTCCGAGTACCTCCCGATAAGACTGCGGGGGTGTGTTAGAATATATGTAAATATCTTCCTTATTTACTTCCTTGTTTATATGCTTTATTAGTGGCAACAATCTTATTGTAATTAGGCTAGAATATTGCGTTTACTTTGTATTTATACTCCTTGACATAATCAATGAAAGGCAAGCAATTAACAATCTTACAATCTTTGATCACAATAAATAATTTGTCAACAGATAAATATAATGAGATATAAGATGAATACCATACGAATGATTTAGTTTCCCATAACTAAGTTGACAAACAAATCAATAATTCAATAGTAGAATATGTTTCCTCTATCTTTAACTTCGACTCTGACTTAGCCAATTTAAAGTGGACATGTCCATCTCTGACTTTGACCTCGCCAATTTAAAGTGGAAACTGGAAATGTCCATCTTTGACTTTGGGCGTAAGCCTCCCCAAGAGCAAAATCTTGTGGAGCATTTTTGGCCTGAGTCCATGCCTAATAGACTTCGAGCCTGTCACCCTCGGGTGGCTTACCTGGTATACGTGGTTTGCAGGCTATCACGTACACCCAAGGGTTTACCCAGTGCGCACCAAAGGTAGCGGCTGCGGGTTTCCTCGTCACCAAAAAAAAAATAAAAAAAAAATAATGTGGAATGTCTACGTAACCATCAGGGGCGGATCCAGGGGTGGCCCGGGTGGGCAAGTGCCCACCATGAAAATATAGAAATAAATATTTATAAGGATCAAATATAGTCACAAGTTTACTGTGGCTCAGTTGGTTAAGTTTTTTGTTTGTATGTCAAGGTTCTCAGGTTCGATTCCTGATTGCTATAGGATTCGAACCTTAGACCTCAAGCTAATACACCATCTTCTTAACCAATGAGCCACTTGTATTTATTGATTATATTAATACTAAAATGTAATATAACATATAATACGAGATCTTATGATTAACTATAGTCCATAAGTATATTTATTTTAAATTAAAAATAAAATATTATTTATGTTATAATTCTAATTTGATAAGAGAAGATAATATAAAGAGAGAGAACAATATAAGAGAAAGTGAGCATTGTTATATTATATTATTCCATGTACATGTGCATATATATAGAGAATACAAAGAGACCTTTTGATGAAAGGTAACGATGGTTCCTAAAGGATAAGGAGATGAAATGTTACAATGGTTGGGAATAGATACAATGGTTGGGGATGTAAGGGTATAATGGTCATCCACTATACATATTTTATAACACTCCCCCTTGGATGACCATTACCTAAAAAAAAATACAATGTCTCACGATGACAATATTCTCCTAACACGCATAACAAGCTGCCTCATTAAAACCTTTCCTTGGAAAACCCAGTGGGACAAAACCATGGATAAGGAAAAAGAGTACAACGCGTATTAACTCCCCCTGATGATTAAACAACTTGATATATCTTGAAATAATCCATGCTTTGACGTAATTTCTCGATCGTTGAAATAGAACCCATCGTGGTTGATAATAAACTTGTTATCTTTAATCAATAGAAATCCTTGATAGTTTCAGTATCATATTTCTTCGGAATTCATAATCTGGATATGGTCATCATTTCATGATAACTCTTTGATTTTCATTTCAAAAAATACCACCGTAATTTTGAGAGAAAATAATTTTAATTCTTCTCAATGGATGACATAAGATTATATGCATGTCTAAACGTACCAATTGTCACCTTAACAATCATGATGATCATCGTGACTATAGTGTATTAATGCGCTTATAGTGCTACCTCGTTAAAAACCTTGCTAGGAAAAACCCATTGGGATAAAAAACCTAGTCGAAGGGAAAAAGAGTGCAGCTATCATTTCTGAATTCATTCTCTTCAGGAGAATCAATCTGATTAACAATTCATCTTTGAAAAAGCATCGATCTTTCTTGCCAAATCTTATTACTGTATGGATTGACATCCTTATTATAGATTTTCGCTACTGAAATTCATTCATATATGAATTTCCATATCCTCAACTACAGGTTGAGATAACACAATTTATTCAAATAAACTCTTTAGTATTTTGAATATTCCCTTTTGGAACTAATCACGATAATCTTTCAATTGTATGGTAGAGGTTTATATTTATAACCAAGAGTTTTCAAAACTCAATTGATCAAGCATCATCATCATTTGATGATCGTTTATAAGAGGTTCCTACAGGGAGTTATCCTCGTTGGAGTGTCTTATAAGATAACATTTCTCCTTTTAATAATATAACAAGTTAAAACAATATTATGAAATATGTACATGCATTCATATGACATGAAACCTATTTTTTAAATAATATTTATAAAATAATGCAATGATGGATATATATAAAATCTAATATACAAATAATGTACTTATCTCTAAATGCACATGGTGATGACTCAATAATGCAACTGTACAGTTTATTTTCCAAGATTCATAACATATATTGACTACAGGTCAATGTATGGACTTCATGTCCATGAGCTCATTTAATAAATGATTATATGTCGACAATTAAAATGGACTTAAGTAGAAGATCCCCATTACGAGTCCATAAGATATCGCGCGCAAATATATATAGGTTCCATAAATATATCGATATAATTTATCATCTTTTGATAATATCAGTACTGTTCAATGATATCTGAATCTGAATATATATTTGGTACCATTATATTTATCTAGGCCATCTATTATCATTCAGATATCTGTGTCACTTCGGGAACACTCCAAATATAGCATTCTTATTTCATACCAACTGCTTCATCTTGCTATTTATCATCTATTTCATTTTCATAGTGGAACCGTCAATTCATCTTGACTTTTATTGAATTACACTTCAGGTGTATATGTATCAATCTGTAAAAAATATTTTTTTTTTTTTGTTATATCAAATTCAAAACCTTTACTCAGTGAATTTGATGTATAACATTATTTGAACTTCTGGTTCAGTAAGGGATCATTCCATATTTGTTTTTACCAGCTTTTAACTCACTTTTCTCCCCCTAAGATGGTAAAAACTATAACCAATATATAGTCAAAAATTTATCATAACCACCTTAGACATCAATTTCTCATATCACCGATGAGATTTTACATGGGCATTTTTGTACAATAACAAAATATTTCGGGGAGTAACATATAATGCAGTTGGTTGGATTTTATATATGCTGAATCACAATGCCCAACTCAGGAGATCACCGATTACATATAATAATCAAAATGTGATTTTTAATCACGAAAACTACTCAGAAAATTCAATATGTAGCTATAAGCCACTTGAATATAACGTCAATCCATACATGAACATTTAAGTTCTTTATTCAACTCCGAGTAGTGTTTAGATCTCCAACATCACATATACTCAATCTCAGTGCAGTGGCTTGCCTTTAATAAAATTTCTACACGAGAGAATTTCAAAGACTTATCTTTTCTTTATGATAAACTCCAGGTTTATGAAAACGGGTATAATATGAACCCGGATGGCCTCAATTGTCACATTTAACCATTTCATGTCGACTTTATCAGTTTGCCCAGAATCCGTGTCAATCTTTCATAAGCATTGGTCGTGTTTCGAAAACTTCACTTATCACACGCCGCATTTTAAGTTGCTATAATTTCTCATGCTAATCATCAAGTTAGCAATATTCGTATCATATAAACTCAAATTAAAAATTTCATATCTGGCCAGATAAATGATGTGACATAGGACACAACAAGTGTCTCATATATGTAGGCAAGACTCATCAATATTCCTTCAGGGAACATGACTATATTACTCTTTGAGTATTTTTTGATATATAATTTTATCATAAGATCAACAATTATAATCATCAACATATAATGATGACATACACATTCATGTAAATTGATTATAATCCAACTTACGAATCAATTATTCCCTTCAGGGGTGATGCAATATTCAACAACTTTCAAATTAATTGTATTATTCAGCCAATTACTTTATAATATATCATAAGTTGATCAAATTATCACTTTTATTCCAAGAGTGAAGTAATATCCACTTCTGGTGGGAAAAAGCAGTGTTTTCAAATGAACACATAGCTCATGAAAATATCTACATGCTCATACTTAACCACTGTCGTTGTTGGTATATTTCGTCCAATCAAATCTATTATGCGTGCAATTTCATATTCACTTCAAGGAATAATGATGGTAACCAATAGGACAAGGCTTACGACTATATTATCTCATTAGTTTGTCGAGCCACATGTGAAACGAGATTTCACAAATACTGTTTTAAGCCACTTATACCATATATAATACGTCTACAGGACTACATTATTTTTATGAAAGATAAAATAATTTCATCCTCAAAACATTATATCTCATTCGTTACAAGGAAAGATTTTGAATTGATTTGATATGATTTTCAAGTTTTATGAGTATCTCATATTTTGCAAATATCCATGTATAATCCCGAGTTAATATTGCTCAAAATATATTAATTACATGAAAAGTGAAAAATTTGTACACACTATAAACTTCAGGTCACAATTTCAATATATATCTATAAACACAATGAACTTCTAGTCATAGTTTCAATATTTGTAAATTCCATGAATTTTAGGTCATCGTATGAATTTCAAATTTTAACTCGTACATAGTATTTCTCATACCGAACTTCTAGCATATATGAGTCTCACATGACTTTTCATGAGATATTTTCTTTCAATGGTGGACGAAATTAGCTCAATAAATGTCGCATCATTAGGCTCAATTAAGGCTTTCTTATTTGGCTCACCAAAGACCACAATATTAGGCTCAATTAAGGCCGCATCATTAATTAGGCTCATTCTTAAGCCACATCTTCTATCTATACTTCAGGTAGAGTCTTTATGAGATATCACATTTACTATTGGGAATGGATTAGATTTAGTTGAACAGGATTTATGACTTTTCAATCAGATTTCATTAATTTGTTCAACTAAAGGCGAACATAGGCGAACACGAAATCAATTCCGAAAAAAAAAAATTCTTTAATAAAGACCGCTTTAGCCATTTTAAACTCAAATATAGTTCATACAATCACAGTCGTGAACTTTTGGCCACTACCATTTACATGTGAAGTTCTGGCCACTTACAATTAAACAAAATTCATATAACGTTATCAAAATGTGTAGTCATAATTTCCACGGATACCAATGAGGCGCCTCACATAAAATTTTACGAATGAAATCATGTTGTTACTAATATAACATACTGCAAGTCACATAATTAATTCTCATGATTAATGATTAAAACCCTTTATCAAACAAATGCAATATGTTCCATGAACACAAATTAGCAAAGAAGAGGATAAATATGTCGCAGCGATGGAATCATGTGAAAGCAGATGCTAATTTACTTACACAAACCGCATTATAATTTAACATATGAACCAAATGGACAAAATGATTTGGTCAATATAACAAGTCTTTAATAAAGATATATAAGAATAATGTACCAATAAAAATCGGAGGAATTTATAAAATAATTAAAGATTGGGAAATAGTGACCAATATTTATTATCAAAACCCAAATTGTCGTTGAACAAATAAAAACCCCTCAATGAATTAACAATGTTAATGCGAAAAACTAACATGATCCCATATATGAATTAACTTGCAAATTTATAAATATTATTAATAACTATACCGAAATCCGAAAAAAAAAATAATCAAAGATTGCCAAATTACTAACATTTTTGAATATAGATTCAAAGATGCAAATGAATAATATCACTGAGACATGATCTTAAAATATCGTATACGTTATAATTCACACATGCCAAGTATATAGAGGTTCTAATGTTCTCCAAACAAATAAACAATCACATAGTGCTCCTAAGCATTCGATCATCAACAATCTTGGGGCAATAAAATATTGACTCATGCATAAGAAAAATATATATACCTCGCACATCTACTATGGAATATAAAATGTTTAACTACGTTTAAACATTATGATTATGTGCATGAAATGATTATGTGAACAAATGAATTCAAATATACAAGTGAATGCATACAAAAAAAATGTATCATAATCATAATAATATAAATTTAGTATAGATAGAAATACTTACAAATTAATTTGGTAGAATTGTTAAGTATGAATCGAAATCAAAGTTGAATAAATATAAGTTTGCAACAAACCTAAATTTGATGGTTCTCCCAAATTTGTTATCAATCTTGAATAGAGAATCGTGCTGATAACGTGTTATAATTCTAATTTGATAAGAGAAGATAATATAAAGAGAGAGAACAATATAAGAGAAAGTGAGCATTGTTATATTATATTATTCCATGTACATGTGCATATATATAGAGAATACAAAGAGACCTTTTGATGAAAGGTAACGATGGTTCCTAAAGGATAAGGAGATGAAATGTTACAATGGTTGGGAATAGATACAATGGTTGGGGATGTAAGGGTATAATGGTCATCCACTATACATATTTTATAACAATTTATGGGATTACAAAATTACCCCGGATTAAATATTTTTTCATTTTTACTTTATATACAACATTAGTTTTATGGGGAAAAAATCTAAAATATTATTTATCAGATTAATTTTTTTTTTGGGTGCCCTCCTTGTTAGAAATCTCTGCGTCCGCCCCTGGTAACCATCATATATGCTCACAAATTTTGTTTATATCACCGTCTCACTCTATAAAACCGTCATTACAAATAATTATTATACACAAATTCTTGTTTCAGACGGACACTTTTCGTCTTATTTTTCAGACGGGCATATGTGTCCATTTTATAGTTAAATGTAACCACAATGGTATAGGCAGTGTTATAACTTATGGTAACTGGTTTTTCAATAGGGGTCACATTTAACTGTAAAATGGTTACAAAATCCCGTATTATTATTTCAGACCAAAAAGGCCCGTCTGAAGCAAGACGCACTAATTATTATAAAGTCATGGTAAGTAAAAATTGAGTTAGTTCAAACATCCCTTATGCTGTTAATTGCTGACAAATTTTAACAACTTGGATCCACACACCCCCACTGTGTACAATGGACCTCCGGGAAAACCTCCGTTGCGTCGTAAACGACATCGTTTCGATCTCCACAAATGTTGAATTCCATGCTTTGTTTACAAAGGACTCCATTAATTTGGGTCGTCGGATTTTTCTGTTGGCTCATTTGGTTCATGACATCCATGATTCTCAGCCCTTGGATTTGGATTTGACTTGTTTTTATAATCTTTATCTTGCTCTTCAGGATGCTAAGAGCTTGCTTTTGGCTGTTGTTTCTACCTTTGATCCCAATCAAGTATGTTTAGTTCAATAGTTCTGTAAAACCCGTCACACATAGTGGTCTTATATTGTTTGTTATGCACCCGCGTAAGCTATTATAAAGTCGTTGCAGAAATTGAGTTAGTTCAAACATCCTCTAAATCCTTAATTGCCGATCTCCAAATTATACATAACTCGAGGTAAATTCACGACTAGGGATGACAATTGATTGGAATGGATTGAATTTTGCGAGATCCAAACCGGATCCACTTATTACCCAGATCACTAATCCATACATGTTTCAATATGTTATTTCCAAATCCATCCATACCCGATCCACTATATAATCTAATATCTAATCTGAAACTTTAAGTTGATTATTTAATTGGATCGGGTTTGAATATGAGTAGATCAATAATGGATTTGGTTTGGTTTTTTCAATAACGGGTTTGGATATGATTTTTTAATTTTAGATCTGGTATGAGTTTAAAGTTGTGTTTGATTCGGTTCGATTCCCCTGGTGCATTATACTGCCCATATTGTAGTGATTGATATTGATAAAATTATTTATGTAGTTTATTTCATATTGGTTGGTTCGTTTTAATGATAGCTATAGTGACTATGGTATAAGTTTAAGACGATCTTTTGCAATTGCATGCAAATAATTGATACTTGTAATTTGTCTCTAGTTACCATTCTGAATTTATTTATGTCTCTAATCTTAATGTTTCTATGTTCTAGGATGGTGCATTAAACAGAATTGCATTTCAGTTTCAGTTTGTAACATGGAAACTCGAAAAATCATTAGGAAACATTCCGTATCAACAGTTTGGTATCTCAAAGGAGGTTCAGGAGCAGGTATGCCGTATGCATTCCTATTTAACGTACTCCCTCCATCTCCGTCTCAGGAGTATTTATATTTCCGATTCATGTTAATGAAAGGCAAGTTGTGTTTTATTGCTCTAATAATTCCCCAGTATTTATATTTCCAATTCATGTTCATTAGGTTGATTTGGCGAGAACACAACTGAAAAGAGGTACTAAAATATATTTCCGATTCATGTTAATGCCAAACCCTTGATGAGGCGAAACTGACAAAATTATCCATACCAGTTTGTGAATCAAACGATGTTGGCCTTGATATTGACACGCTTCGACATTTGTCTAAAGAAACCTCAGAGAAGGGCAAGAAATCCGATGTTGTGGCTATCCCTGAAGATTTCTTATGTCCAATTTCTCTGGAGCTCATGCGAGATCCTGTCATTGTTGCCACTGGACAGGTACTTCATCTAACTATATTTGTCTTAATTGTCTATGTTACACCCGACCTGATTTACCCTGTCATTTGCGGAGCCCTCAAGGCACTGGGGTAATATTACGTTTATATTTGTTATATTAATTGGAAAAAAAAATCAACTATTTAGCTATGTTAAGAATTTAGGTTCCTTTAAAGCAGTGGCAGACCCACCTGATAGCAAGGGGTGGCGGCTGCTACCCCAAACATAAAAAATACGCTTTAGAAGACGGATTTTTGCTATCCCTATTATTGTTGAATAGTAGATAAGTAAATATTATTTCATTAATTGTACAATAAACATATTGTGGTTCAATGGCAAAAGTTTTGGTTTTCCACCTATTGCCTCGAGTTCGACTCCCATTCCATGCATATGTAGACTATTTTTTTTTTGCTACCCCATACAATAATTTGCCTCGGGTTCGACTCCCATTCCATGCATATATAGACTATTTTTTTTTTATTGCTACCCCATACATTAATTCCTGGATCCGTCCCTCTTCATCTAGCGTACTGTCTTGCAGACCTACGAGCGAGCATGCATACAAAGATGGATAGATTCGGGACATGTAACCTGTCCAAAAACTCGTCTAAAGCTGGAAAATTTCACCTTGATACCCAACTGTGTCTTAAGGAGCCTAATCTTTCAATGGTATCCTATGAACAATGTTGAGCAGCCTGCAGCCCTACTTACCGGCAAAATTAAGACAATTCAGTCGCTTGTTCAGAAAATATCAAGTCAGTCAATTGATGATCGCCTAGCTGGCATTGCTGAAATTAGATCCCTCTCTGAAATCAGAGATAACCAGATACTAATTGCAGAAGCCGGAGCTATCCCGATTCTAGTCGCCCTATTAACATCTGAAGATGCTTAGTGATACCAGTGAGACAATGGTGGATGAGGCCTTAACAATACTCTCAGTTTTGGACCGTCACCAAGCTGCAATTCCCAGGTCCAGTACTATGCCTGTTCTCATTGATTTACTTAGAAAAGGTTCACTGAAAAACAGGGAAAATTCAGCTGCAATTCTACTTGAATTGTGTAAGGTGGATCCATTGTTTGTATCTTGTGTGAGCGAGCTTGGTGCTGTGATTCCTTTAGAAGAAATGACTAGGAGTGGCACAGATAGAGCAAAGAAGAAATCCGCTATTTTGTTGGAATTGATCAGTAGGCTCAGACTCGTAAAGTGGAAGTAATCAGGGGTGTCAATCTTTATAGATAAATTTATTCTACCAATTATTTCGCAGTACCATATAATTTACGTGTAATGTTATTGTATTATACAATGTCAGACTACTAAATATTTTACTAACACTCATTTATCATCATTGTTTTTACCATAAATGTATCTAATAACATTAAAAAATATAGACTACAACATTAAATTTAACAAGTCAAATGTAAATTTTACCTCTTAATAATTATTATTAATTTTACCTCTTAATGAAAATAGAAATTAATGTATTTTTTACCTCTTAATACCAATCATTAATAATTGTAGACTATAATATTAAATTTAAAGTTTAATTGCTAAATGTTAATTTCTCTAAATATTTACAATCTAAAAAAATCGTGCATTTGCACGGAATCTAAACTAGTTAATTATTAAGGGAGTATAGCATTATAGCATAAGATGAACAAAACTTAATTATCCACCCGTTTGAGTTCCGATTTGAAACTGTCAGATGACTTGGGTTTCAAACAGATAATTTTGGATCATGAATAATTAAATGTCATTGTTTTGTCAATAACTTCTGTTTGTTTCAAATTTGTTAATTCGGATTGTATTGCGTCTGATCTAGTCCAAAATTTTACTGTCCGTTTTGCTCTCTTTCAAGCTTGTCCGACAATGAAATCGGTCTGATCAAAATTATGAGACAGATATATAGAAACTGATCAGCAAGAAAATGAACCAAAATAAGAATGTATAGATCAAACAATGCATTACAAATGAGAAAGAATTACAGAATCATAAAACAGGATGAATACGCTTCATAAAATCAAACCTAAATTACTCTCAGAATTCACAGCAAAACAAACTGCAATTATTTATACAACAAAACATGATAAGAAATGGTAAGTACTCAATCAATCATAGCACTGCCTCTTCTCTAGCACATCAGACCAAAGCGAAGAAAGCTCCGAAAACAAGAGACACACCAACCATCAAGTGACCAGCACCGGAAAGTCCAGCTGCTGCACTGCTATCTTTAGGAGATGGTGCAGCTGGGGTTGTGGGTGTTGAACCTGAACCTGTTGGTGTTGGGGGGGCTGGGGTAGTAGGAGATGCGGGAGTTGGGCCGCTTTCCCCGACATTAACTTGCAACTTCATGCCTCCACTACAGTGCCCAGGGAAGCCGCAGATGAAGTACATTGCACCTTGTTTTAAGGTGATTACTGATTTCCCATCTGAGAATGTCTGAATCGGATTTTTGGCGTTGCAGCTGTCGTAATCACTCTTGCTTACTACCAATACGTTGTGCGCGGTTTTATCGTAGTCGAACTCTGAAAATGCGTTAACAAACATCGTTAGTTTTACTTATGAAAAAGGTAAACAAATGACTTAAACAGACGGAGTACATATCAATTTCGAAAAAAAAATCGAGTGTACTTTATGAAATTTTTTATGTTTAAATCCTGGCTCCGCTACTGATATGGCCTATATCTCTGTTCAGTGACTCAGTCAATAGTAATCTACATACGAATATTTGCTTTTTTTTGTGAAAATAATTTCAAACAAAAATAACTATGATTAAGACGGTAAAGGAGGAGTCTTTGTTCCAAAGCTCAGTAGTGTCTTTTTCTATAGAAGAAAATATTCTTTGATTTTAAAGTCAACATTTGTGGTCAAATAATTTTTTCATTTTCTAATTTTCGCAATCCACCGTCCATGGGAGTTGGTGGTATAGATAATATGCAAAAACGAGTATTATGCACTTATGCCTTCTCAACTTTTACATTACTTCTTCTGTTTCGGTCAATTGTTATTCTTTGATTTTGGCATAAAGATCAAAGAAAAAAGAGAAGGCCAATAATTAGATAAGAAGTAGATCAAATTAAGTATGAAAGATCAAATTGATCATTAAATAAATTCCTAAAATAAAAAGGATAACAATTGACTAAGACACCTAAAATAAAATAAGACAACAAATACCTGGACGGAAGGAGTATTTTAGTATTTGTATAATCTCTTAAAATTCTTTAGAATTGTTTTAAACTAAAATAATCATAAAGTCGTAAAATCAAAAGTTGGAGTAGTTATCTACTTATCTAGATGTCACTAAATAAAAAATTGAGCACTTTTTTATCGACTATTTTAACTCCTTATTTATATACGGAATACACAAGTATGTATATGTGTATAAAGTTAAATAATGTATAATTTTAAAGAATGAAGAATTAGAGTTAGCTCAAATGATAAGAGCTCTCTGATCTAACCACGAGGTTGGTTTTTATCGGGGACATAATACGTTCATTTGAAAAAGAGTTTTTTAAGGAATAAACATATTCGTGTAAAATCACCTTACTACACTAGGTTAATAAAACGGAACTTTTCTAATGACTAACCTTTTGCAATCGGTTTTAAATGATGTCAGTGTTAAACTATGATTTTTACTATGAAAGAGTAATTTTTAAGGAACATGTGATAAGGAAAAAAAATTATGTGTCATTTGAAAAGACCGTACTCCTTATATCTATGTCTATATAATACTTCCTCCGTTTCATATGATAGTTTACGTTTACTTTATACACGTATGACAATGCTTGTTTTCTTTTGTTCATATCTTTTGTTACATATTATTAAAAATTATAAAAATTTGATATTCATAATACACTCGGTAAGACAATTTAAATAATATCTCACATGACTATCTTTTATGTTATACATTAGAAGTTATATTGAAGATTTTTCTCACTTATAAATAGTGCCAAAAAAGCAAACGTAAACAATTCAATGGAACGGATGAAGTATTAGTTAAAAATTAGCCTCATGGGGACAAGATTATTATTACTCCTTGAAATCATATGAAAAGGAAGTCCTATCTCTTAAATGACATGTGTTAGCCTCATGGACTATGGCTTAGAGATCAATTACCTTATCATTCCTCTCAACTTAACTACTTGACGAATTGAGCAAGATAATATAGTAAGTTACTAACTCTATATGCACAAATGAATAAGTTTGAAGATAAATTAAAAATCTAAATCAAAAAACTTTTGTGATTTTCTTGGTACTTTTCAATGTCGAAATTATTTACTAACTCTGTATGCAGATTAATTTAGTAACTCGAAATTATTTTACCCTGGTATACATGGTTTGCAAGCTATCACATATATTCGAGGTTTACCCGGTGCCCACCAAAGATAGCGACTGCATGCGGGTTTCCTCGTTTTCCAAAAAAAAAAAAAGTTGCAACATGAAATGAAAGGAAACGGAAAAAGAAACATACCTAAGGTACTACCACTCTTGAAAGATTGAGTAGAATAACTTGTGTAATCCTTTCCTAAAGTCCAATTAATTGGATTTTGAGCATTAACAAACCCTAATGGAGAAGCCATTAGCATAACAAGAAGAGCAATTGCCAAAGCCATTATATTTCTCCTTAATTAACTTCTTTTAATTTTCGTCGAAAAAAATGATACAAGGGAAAATGGAATGTTTGAGATGGAATTAAAATGAAGGACATTATATAGAAAAAACGAGTCATAATGTGACAACTAAAATGTGACAAAAAGTAGTAGTTGGTACGTGATTTTTATTATAATTATTATCTTTTTTGACGATGCATATAATATACGAGTAATTATTTTCAAAGTTGAAGTTATTTGTTATCTAAGCTGGCGGCTCTTTTTGGTGTCACCTAATACACATGCATGATGCATTTTTGTTACAAAGGATGATTCATAGATACCTTCCTTTACTAACTCTATACCTAAAAGCATTATGACTTTTCTACTTTTGACCTAGAACTAGAACATGTAACATAGTTGATATGGTTGCATGTATTATATTGAATTTTAAAAAAATTCATTTGAGACGGTATTACGGTAATATCTGTTTTAATCGTAAAACATATTTAAAACTGTATAATTTGATAAGAGTAATTATCTAAGTTATACTTCTCTGTTTCGATCATTTTATTACTTGTTCTATTTTTGGTTGTCTCGTTCATTTGTCTACCTTTTTATATTTGAAAGTTTTTTGAATATTTTGATCATAACAACCATTATGGCATTATGTACTACACTTGTCATCCATAACAACCACCACAAATAGTCCTCTTCCATCTCCTTGGTTTTTAGTCAAATAAAAGGTAAACAAATAATAGAGTTGCCAAAAAATGTCTTATTACTCTGTAACATTAACTGGTAATATTTAAATTCGTTTTTCAATTAAAACGGATATTGCTGCCTTAAATAATATGGTGTACTAGCTTTTGAAACTTTCATATTGGGGTTAGTATGAAGGTTAGCAAGTCTTCTCCGTGTACTTTATATGTTTGTTTTGATTGACTATATCGTTTGGGTGTAACTTTCTATACTTTATGGTAGGCTAGTATTAAGTTCAACACGCTTTTTATTTATTAGTTTAAACTTTAAAGTCCAACTTATCATAATTGATTACCTTGTTAAATTTAAACTGTCTACATAACGTAAATGTGCAAAAAAGAATTTCATCATTTGTCTAACACAAATTCTCATTGAAGACATGACATATCCGTCACAAGCTGAAGACGGATACCATTTTACCTCACAATGTACCCACTTTTTCTCTCTCTGCAACACTATTCATGTGGTCCCCTTTCTCCACTAACCCATTTTGTTACCATTTTATCTCACAAAATATCCGTCACAAATGGTAACCCGTCACAAGCAAGACCAATTGTTTGTCTAATTGATGTGGATTGTCTATAAGCGGAAAATTAACATTTTTTTCACCAAAAAGAAAAAAAAAAAAAAAATCATTTGTCTAATTGACTGGTCATTTAACTTTGTGGTCATTGTCTATAAGCGGAAAATTAACATTTTAAGATCTCGTCTCACAATAATTTAGTCTGAATATGTAATATAATGCGTTAAATTTTATTTATTTTTTTAAAAAGAAACAGAAAGTATAAATCAAAATGAGAACTACGTGTACACAAGTTTTGTTAAAAGTCTCGTAGTAATGTTATTGAAGACCGTCTCACGGAAGAGTAAGTGATTGCATAAACGGACAGTTCATAGAATATACATCTGAGGTAGTACCTCTTAATTTTTATTTTCTGAATTTTATTTTAA